>NC_064633.1:183831896-184134926 GCF_023864275.1 Schistocerca cancellata
AGAAGGGTGTCTGGGAAGCTACATGCGCGACATTATTTAGGCCGGCTTAGCTCTCTTTGCTTTGGTGCTAGGCAAAGGTGTATTTGTAAAACCACTTTTTCTGTTATTGTAATTTTAGGAAGCAAATGTATTTTTTTTTTGAAATATTAGAAATGTTCTAACATCCTTTCCTTTTATGTACTCGATGCCCCCTTGCCATATGTGTCATGGAGACAGTGCTACGCGAGCGCATTTTGCAAGAGGGTAGCCGCTCCAGTCCTCTCGTCTGGGGGTCGATACGATGTACTAAGCTAGGTGCGTTTAGGAGGTACTTCTATTGCACTAGCTAGCAATTAAAAGCCATAGCGAATGCTAATCAACCGTGGCTGTTTAAAAAAAAAAAAAAATATGAAGAGGGTTCTCAGAGAGCGCTACCAGTTGCAAAATTTGTTGACTTACTTAAATTATTTAATGAAGCAACATGTTTCGAGGTATAAACATCACCTTCAGACTACAGTGGCAATACAGAAACATGTAGCGAAAGTACACATAGATATTAAAATTTTTCTGTACACTCTTGGCATGTGCTGTTGTCATCTTGTCATCTTTATTCATATGAAATGGCTGTCTCCTTGTGGTGTGTTCAGCCATTTCATATGAACAAAGATGATCACAGCGCAAGCCAAGACTGTACAGAACAACATTGATATCTATGCGTACTTTTGTTCTTGGCATCGGGACTTAATGTAGCTTGTAGAAACAGAAGTACACACTTTTTCAATTACATATTTACTGTCCACCAAACACTAATACAAATAAAATTGCTGGATCCTTGTATGCAGGAAAAATTAAAGTCTATAAGAAAATGAATTCGGCAGACGATATAGTTGCCGCTGCTTAAGGAAGAAATGTTAAACCTGCGACGTCCAAGGGCTCCGCCGTCGATACATCTTCGTCTGTAGACGACAAACATATAACGTAAACAAACAGAATAGATCCCTTTCTGAATAGATACAGCAATACAGGCACTGCATGTATATATTCTAATTCCTTTCCGTTGAATTTCTCTCAGTCGCAATTCGCTCTTTTCCAGGACCCTATGCGTTGCTGATCAGCGCTCATATGTCATAAGAAGGTATCTAGTGGGCACTCTGTATCATTCCTCAGACTGTGCCAGGTGGAGCCCACACACCTCTGGAATCAGAGTCCAAGATGATGGCATGTTCCAGTGATGGCAGTGATGTCCCAATATTCTCCTCCTCCTCTCTCCAGCCAATCAAAATCCAAGGTTGTAGAAATAGCCCAGCTGTGCTAGTGGGAAAATTGTAAAAACTCAATATGGCGGGTATAGCCCAATTGTGGTTTGTAACATTTCCTCTAATAAAATTTAATGACCACGTTGGGCTGCTAATGGAAGTGCACCCGGTCGCGAAATTTGTATCAGTAGGCAGCACCATCACAGGATGTGGTATGGCTCAACAGTTTCTGTGTTTTTCTGTCATAGAGAATAACAAAAGTTGAATAAATTGTCGTCTTGCCCTACTGTACCAATACAGGATTTTGACTCTTTGTCAGCAGTGCTTGAATAAAGATGATAGAAACATTTCCTTTGGATGTAGGTGCTACCACAGCCTAGATCGTGCTCACCTTGTTATCGAGTATCACTGTTGCATCCTGTGACAGTGAACATCAGAATTTCAAGTGCTATTCCCTTGTACCTTGTGTAAGTAAATTCCTTTACAGACATTGAGGTTTTGTAGTGGAGACTAAGACCGTTAACTTTAGCAGAGGAACTCATACTCAGAAATGTACCTTTTTTCTGCTACACACAAAATATCACAACATACACTCCAATCTTCAGCATTTTTGGCGACACTGATTGGATTATTACGTATGTTAATTACTAGTCACCTAATGCCCCTTCCCATTATAGGTTTGTTTACATGCTATTCATTTGAGTTTGTGATCTGCCCAGATATGTTTGTACCTGCTATACAGTAGTCATCATTCACTACTGTGCAGAATGAAAGCTGTACATATATTTCATTTTCATTATGTAGATGCTGATCATGGTGAACTACACGTTTGTCAAATATGTTGATATGATATTATTGTACTACAAAGCTTGGTGCGATTGGAAGGCTGCTTGTCAGTTATATGTGCAATGTTTTGACATCAGCATACACCTTCGCACTCCCCCTTTTCTATGGTGTGCCAGTGGGTCTCAGAGACGGGTACATTCACCACCATCAGGGCTGACTGTTCTGCTCCACAGCAGTGATGCACACTTGAGTTTGAAGAGGCTGTACTCCACAGAACATGATGACGAGTACCAAAAAACACAGCAAGTAGATTGAATGTGGGTCACCAAACTGCGTGGCATGTTGTGCACGAACGGACCCCGACTTCTCATGGTGGATCCTTTTCATGGATGAAGCCAAGAGCACCAGAGAAGATGTTATCAATTTCCACAGCCTTAGTGGGCTAATGAAAACCCACATGCTAGCGCCCCTGTGGGTTTCAGAAACGCCTCCTCTTTCCCCCTCCCCACCAATTAGAGACTAGTATATTACAGACCATTAAAATGAAACAGGAATTCACAATGCACCTATCTCAGTCTTGAAAAGTATCTGAAAATACTGAATTTTTTGCTCCAACTTCAAAAGTTTTTATTCAAAAATTATGTAAATCAGCACTTTTGTAAGCGCAAAGCTTTGTTACTAGATTATAAATGGTTTAACGCACAATGAAGCCTCATATTGATTATTTTCCAAATTATAAGTGTTCTGTGATGCCTGTTTAGTATCACAACGCTGACAGGCAGGCAGGCAGGCACTAGCTGCCACTCAGTGGCAAGTACTTTAAATTGTACGTAGTTAACAGAACAACTATCACATATAAAATTTCGGGAAAATATCCAGTTCAAAGACTGTACTTTCCACTGTGTGACAGTGTGGTTCAACAATATTAGCAGAAGATATCAAGCGTTTTTACTGCAAGTTAAAGTTAATACCCCAGCATGGGATAACTGCAGTGTTTGACTGCATCGACAATTGCATTTTGAGATGCAAGCTAGATCAGCAGTAGTGCCCATGTGTGTTTTGCAATGCAGCATTCATATCATCTTACACCAAATCAAGAGGGAAATGCACTCGATATCAGCAAGACAAGGCTTGTAGGAACAAGCAAAACGCTCAGTCAGCGAGTTTCGTTCTTGTTGTTGCCTACCTGGCTGCCTTTGACACTTGACAAGCACCATAAAATAATTTAGATATGGAAAATAATTAATTTAAGGCTCTGTTGTGCCTTGCGCCATCTGTGGTACATAAATCAAGCTTTGCGTGTATAAAGCGCTCCTTGATGTATTTTTTGGATAAATAAATTTGAATATGGCACAAAGAATTCAGAGTGTTCGGTTACTTTTGAGCACTTTGTAACGCACTGTGACATACTGCTATTGACTCCTTTAATTAAATCTTTTGAACGTGTGGCACAAAATTCAGAGTGTTTAGATACTTTTAATCACAGCTGAAAATACTGCTAGTTATATCCTTTACGTAATTTGTTTGGATAAATACTTTCGACCATGGCAAAAAGAAAATAAATAAATAAATAAAAATAAAAAAACAGAGCATGCAAATACTTTTGAGCATAGCCGAAAATAGCTACACCCGTCATGTAATTTTTTTTGAACAAAGCATAAAAAAATCAGAGTATTCAGACATTTTTGGCATAGTCAAAAATACTGCAAGTTACACACTTCATGTAGTTGTTTGAATACAGCGAAAAAAAATCACGATGTTCAGATACTTTTGCGAGTTATGTAGTATATTCTTTGCCTCGAACGTTGATATGAATATACAATATCCAGTAGCGGCCAAAGACGATAATTAACATGTCGCAAGTAAAGTGATATAAACTCTGTTTTTTATTACGGCCCAATTTCATCTGTTGTCGACGCTGAGCTCATTTTTTCTCTTGGTAGGGCACAGTGAGCTTATGTTATTTCTCTCGCACCTGCTTTAAGCATGATAGAGTGTAGACGTGCGTTTATGGTTGTCTTTGGTTGTGTGTGTTAAATAATCTTTTTATTATATTGCATTCTAAAAGTGGCCATGGTTAGCAGCTTCCATATAATGACTGATAATGCATTAAGCGAGAGTAAATTTTTCAATTAAAAATGGAAGCATAAAATTCAAAACCTAAGACTCTTTGATATAACCTTTATTCAAAATCTTTTGCCAAATATTTTTGTATTGTTTATAAGTTTCTATAGCTAAAAGAAAGCTACGATTTGAACCTGTATTATTAATGCGAGGTCCGTGCCAATTCCGGGAGAGCAGCCAAAATATTTAATTACATAAAAGTATCTACAAATGTAGTACAAAATAAGATGCTAAAATGGTGACCGAGCCGTAGATATTGTTTTTATTGTTGTAGGAAATTATTCTTTAATATTTTCAAATGTTGTATTACCGTAATTTTCATAAAACTAATGCTTTATTATTCTTCTGTTCATAAATAATTAGTGGTACAATCACATAAAAAAAGGAAAAAAAATTAGATGGTGAGGAAGACCACAAGGAAATCGGAAACCAGATGTAGAATAAAAACATTTTTACAAAGATTAAGATGAGTTCCGAAGAACCTCAACAAAAAATTCAGGCCCTCCCTTACACCAATGCAAATGCTTGCATTGGTTTGAACAATCTTTACAACAAAGAAAATAGAAATGTTTTAACTATTAGACTGTCATGTTTCCGTTTATGCAAGTCAATCATTAACTATTAAAATAACTAGATTCATTACTACGCTTTTTACTGATATGACATGTTCATAAGCTCAGTAGATGGAAGTTTGTCTTGTGAAGCTCCACTCTCATTGTTGCGTACTGTTTTCTGATCTTATACCCTTTGATTTATTGTTACAAAAATTTATATATACACTATGTGTTCAAAATTATCCGGACACGCCAAAAAACATGCGTTTTTCATATTAGGTGCAATGTGCTACCACCTACTGCCAGCCTATCCATGTCAGCGACCTCAGTAGACATCGTGAGAAAGCAGAATGGGGCACTCCGCGGACTTCGAACGTAGTCAGGTGATTGGGTGTGACTTACGTCATACGTCTGTACGCGAGATTTCCACACTCCTAAACATCCCTAGGTCCACTGTTTCCGATGTGAGTGAAGTGGAAACGTGAAGCGATATTTACAGCACAAAAACGTACAGGCCGACCTCGTCTGTTGACCGACAGAGACCGCCGACCGTTGAAGAGGGTCGTAATGTGTAATAGGCAGACAACTAATCAGACCATACACAGAAATTCAAAACTGCATCACGATCCACTGCAAGTACTATGACTAGGCGGGAGGTGAGGAAACTTGGATTTCATGGTCGAGCGGCTAGTCATAAGCCGTAAATGACGCTGGTAAATGCCAAACGACGCCTCGCTTGGTGTAAGGAGCGTAAACATTGGACGATTGAACAGTGGAAAAACGTTGTGTGGAGTGACGAATCACGGTACACAATGTGGCGATCCGATGGCAGGGTGTGGGTATGGCGAATGCCCTGTGAACGCCATCTTCCAACGGGTGTAGTGCCAACAGTAAAATTCGGAGGCGGTAGTGTTATGGTGTGGTGTTTTTAATGGAGGGGGCTTGCACCCCTTGTTGTTTTGCGTGGAACTATCACAGCACAAGCGTACATTGATATTTAAAGCACTTTCTTGCTTCCCACTATTGAAGAGCAATTTGGGGATGTGCGACTGCATCTTTCAACACGATCGAGTACCTGTTCATAATGCACGGCCAGTGGCGGAGTGGTTACACGACAATAAAATCACTGTGATGGACTGGCCTGCACAGAGTCCTGACCTGATCCCTACAGAACACCTTTGGGATGTTTTGGAACGCCGGATTCGTGCCAGGCCTCACCGACCGACATCGATACCTCTCCTCAGTGCAGTACTCCATGATGAATGGGCTGTCATTCTCCTAGAAACCTTACAGCACTTGACTGAACGTATGCCTGCGAGAGTGGAAGCTGTCATCAAGGATAAGGCTGGGCCAACACCATACTGAATTTCAGCACTAGCGATGGAGGGCGCCACGAACTTGTAAGCGATTTCAGCCAAGTGTGCGATTTTGATCACATAGTGTAGTTACACTATCTTTCTATGTGTGTAGGTTAAGCTCTTATTATCTCAAAATGTCTGTTAATACTCAGTCTTGTGCAAAGAGACACACTAGGGAGGCAGACGCACAGCTCACTGAAGTTGAAGATGTCAGTGAAAACAACGATCGCAAATCTGATATTGAAACTGGGCAGTATGATATATTGGAACAGTAGCCTGCTTCTTGATCTCCTGTAAATGCTGCAGCTGCTAATCCAGTTAATCAAGTAGATTCGTTGTTACAAAAACTGCAGACTCTAATGCTCAGTATGATGGAAGTCGAAAAATCTCATAATGAAGCGAAAAAAATGGTTCAACAAATTGCTGATTCGAATGCGACCACTGCCGCAAATCAAGAAAAACTTTTTGATAGATCAAAATGAATTTTGCTTAAGAGAAGCTATCCACCAATAATACTAAACAGCAGTCCACAGTTACACGCAATACAGCAGCTCAATTTGAAACAAATATCGCTTTAGAACAAATGTTGAAAAGATAGATAGATTTCCATGAGGAACTGTCTAAAAGAATTAAACAGTTAGCAAATGAACAATAACAGTTGATCGCTCAACGAACCGCATCATGCAGTGCAGCAGATAGCAAACAGCTCATGTAAAAGAATCTAGAATCCTCGAGGATACAGAGGGAACATTCACCTATAAGAAGACGCGATCAGTGTGTTGATGAGGTGTTGAACAACAAATCAAAGCTTCAAAGAAAGATCATGATGATTTTACTGAGCATGTGGAGTGAAAGTTATCAGACGTCCAGAAATCGGAAAAGAAAGAAAGACACGATATGACTCAATAGTACAAGAAATTACTGCACTAAGCAGTATGTGCATAAAATCAATGATGAGTGACAGTCACTCGACCTCATCATCGATTCATAGACGTAGAGTGAACAATAGCACAAGCTGTGCAACAATGCCATAAGCTGGATAGCGCAGGCAGACAAAAAACGTGCCTTCCCCGACCAATAGTGAGGTGTATGGACTTGGTAGCCCGCCCGGTTAGCCACGCTGTCTAACACGTTGCTACCCGAGTGGGAAGGCGTTCCTGTCCCCTAGCCAGCACGTGGATGGTTTTTAAGGCGGTTTTCCATCTGCCTCGACGAATGCAGGCTGGTTCCGCTTATTCCGCCTCAGTTACACTATGTCGGCGATTGCTGAGCAAACACTGTCTCCACGTACGTACACGTACACCATAATTACCTTAGCACGCAAACATTTGAGGTTACACTCGTCTGGTATGGGACGTTCCTGGGAGGGCCCACTGGGGGCTCAAACGCACAATAACCCTGGGTTCGTTGTGGGGGGGGGGGGGGGGGAGGGGGGCGGTTGGGTGCGTGGGTTACTGTAGCCTGTTGTGGGGTTATGAACCACTGAGGGCTACGGCAAGACGAAGCCTCTCCATTGTTTCTACGTCCCCAGTTCGATATACATACACATACACTGATTTGGTACTCAGCCTGTACTAGTAAATTCGTTATTGGACTAGCATATTCTGTGCCTGATGCAATTTCGCATATTCACACCTGATAAAAAATAAATGCACCCTATTTTTTCGTGGCATACTGCCGCATCCTGGAATGCACAACAACGTATACAATTTTTTAGTAGACTTATCGAGGGAGGAGCAGCTTTATGGTCTACAGAAGCTGTAGAAAAATGTTATACCTATGCCGAATTCGAAGGATACTTTTTGGGTCAAGCACTGATTGCGAGACTAAGAAGAAAGGCTAAGAAAATAAGTTTTCCATCCTGAGACATATAGCGAGCTACATGATAGTATCAGAAAATATTTCGAAAAATGCTTAATTGAAACGAAACACTAGGATGAGGCGGTAGCTGACAGAGATATTATGAGAATAGTCAAGGCTAAACTTTCCATGCATATTACAGAAAAACTTCCTAATGATCCAGATTTCGTCTAT
Organism: Schistocerca cancellata; assembly: GCF_023864275.1. NCBI lineage: Eukaryota > Metazoa > Arthropoda > Insecta > Orthoptera > Acrididae > Schistocerca > Schistocerca cancellata. The sequence continues at coordinate 183,839,988 of NC_064633.1, forward strand.
CGTTATTAATATAAATCTACTTCAGGAGGATGCGTATAGCACAGTGAGTACACGCCCACTACATGATAATAATTCTATCTGCAGTTACGGATTGTGTAACAGCACCCTTGAACACCATAGCAGATCTGACAGTGATGGTCACCGCCATGAGCAGCTTTTTTCAAGGACGCGATCGCACTCTTGTTCTAGTAGCCCACACCAGACGTTGTGTTCTAGCAACACTGTTCCCAATTGCAAGATGAAAACCAACCTCCTAGTTTGGACAATCATCCTTGGAGAAACAGATGTCGTCTTGTACCTTACTGCTGTCACTCAATTTTGACACCTTACTGTACACCACGGCATCATCGAAAAACAATCGCAGAAAGCTGCCCACCCTGTCTGCCTAAACATTTATGTATATAGAGAACAACAGTGGTTATATCACACTTTTCTGGGGCACTCCTGACAATAACCTTGTCTCTCATGAGCACTTGCCGTCGAAGAAAACATAATAGGTTCTATTATTTAAGAAATCTTCGAGATCTTAGAATTGGTTATTCCCAAGATCTAAACCAATGAAGTGGCAGTCCTTGTTACGAATTTAAATGCAAGAAATGAAGTCAGAGCACTAATTTCTGGTAGTCAATAGTCTAATGATCGAAAGTTTGACAGAAATGGACGTATTAGACCAGAGGGACACTAGGATCGATCTTTGTGCTGGCCTTCTAGATTTGAGAGCAGGTCATGATAACACAGTCACTAAGTTGATTTGCAGTGATATGTGCAATGGGCGCTTTTGTCGAGCAGTGAAAATGTAATATGTAGCCGAGCTCACTGATAATAAACAGCCAAATGCATCAGAACAACTCGCCATGCATCAGACCATTGAACACAAAGCTTCCGTGGCTGGTGTCATAGTGATTAAAATTCTTCTGGGTATTATGCCGCATCATTGCTAAAAACTAACAACAATAATATTATTATTGTTGTTAGTTTTTAGCAATGAGCAGCATAATACCCAGAAGAATTTTAATCACAAAACTAATGAATCTTATTATCTCAATGCCTCAAGTGAGTATTTGAAGAAGACCTGGAGTCACATGTGTATACAAATATAATACTGAATGTCTATCCTCATAAAATGTATGTACTATCATGTTTGCTATAACATCTGATGGATCAGGTGATCAGCTGTTACTAAGGAGAACAGGAAGATACTGTGTTGGGAAATTCTGGAAGCCTTCTGGAGTCCATATTGCTGTCTGCTATTAACAGTTTTTAAACTGGACAGAAATGTCAAACTTGTTCTAGACACCAGGGCAATAAATAAAGTTCTTTTTACCATACAAACTCAGCCAGAAAACATTGAAGAAAATAGTCAGTGTTTTTATGGTGTCAAATTCTCAACCAGCATTGACTTGCGATCGTCATACTGGCAGGTTTCCTCAGAAAAGGAATCATGAAATTGCATGCTTCATTATTTGCCAGTCGCAGTTACCAATTCAAGAGGCTGCTATTTTGTTTAAATTTTAGTTGATGTGTTTTAATATGAGGTGTGTTTTTTAAGTAAGTACCGTTTTGAAATTAAAAAAAAGGATGTGCTAAGATATCTGAATAATTTTATTTTTACATGAAAGTCTGTACCTTAATCTAGTTTTCTACATAATTTCCGCCAATATTGAGACACTTGTCATAACGTTGTACCAGTTTTTGAATACCCTCCTCATAGAAGTCTGCTGCCTGCCTTTTTAACCACTGCACCACCACTGTTTTGACTTCGTCATCGTCTTGAAGATGCTGATCGCCCAGGTGTTTCTTCAAGTGCAGGAACAGATGGTAGTCACCGGGTGCAAGACTGGGGCTGTACGGAGGATGATCTAGAGTTTCTCATCGAAGAGATGTGATGAGATCTTTGGTCTGATTCACCACATGTGGACGGGCATTGTCTTGCAGCAAAACGATACCTTTGCTCAAGTTGTCACATCTTTTGTTCTGAATTGAACAGCGCAGATTGTGCAATGTCTTACAGTAAGCTGCTGCTTTGATTGTCCCATTATGAGGCAGAAATTCCACAAGCAATACTCCTTTTCTGTCCCAAAAAAACTGTGCACATCATTTTCCGGGCAGAAATTGTTTGCTTAAACTTCACTTTTCTGGGTGAATCTGAATGCCGCCATTCCATGGACTGTTGCCTTGATTCTAGTGTGACGTAGGCCACCCATGTTTCATCGCCCATAACAATTTGGCTTAAGAAATCATCACCATCGTTGTGGTACTGCTCAGGGAAAGTCAGTGCGCTGTCTAAACGTTTGGTTTTGTGCACATTCGTCAACATTTTCGGTACCCAACGTGCGCACAATTTTCGGTAATTCAAGTGCTCGGTCACAATGCCATACAAAACACTACGAGAAACATTAGGAAAGTCATCCCGCAAGGAGAAAATCGTAAAGCGTCTGTTTTCTCTCACCTCTCTCTCTCACTTCCTGCACCAAACTTTAACGACCGAAGGACGCCCACTTCGTTGTTCATCATGCACATTTGTGCGGCCATCTTTAAATGCTCACACCCACTTTCTTACCATTTCATCACTCATAATGTTTTCTTCATAAACTGCACAGATCTCACTATGAATATCGATCGCTTTTAGGCCTTTAGCACTAACAAATCTTGTAACAGCCCTTACTTCACGGTCGGCGGGAGTCACGATTATCGGAGGCATCTTAAACACTCAGTACACGACGTAAACAAGGAAGAATCAGACTGTAATGGCGTCAGTGCGTAGACAACAGATGTAGGTACCCAGTGCGCATGCGCTGAACGCCGACTGCAGCGCTGCGGCCGCGGTGTGGCAAAACGGCACTTACTTAAAAAACACGCTTCGTAACTGCTTTGGACGGTATGCACGGTCTTGACTTGTTGAATCAAGCCACAATTTTTGTAGATGATTTGCTTATTGCAACACCTACATGACGAGAACATTGCGCATTATTATGCAAGGTTTGATGTGATTCAACGACTCTGGAATTACTATCAACCTACAGAAGTCAAAATTTGCTAGATGCAGTATCAGTTATCTGCAACATATTATTTCACTGAAGGGTACACAACCTGACCAAAGTAAACCAAATATTATTAAGAACATTCTGTTTCTGAGACTCAGAAGGAACTCATTTCTCGGTCTGATATCCTTTCATCAGCCATTTTTACTGGATGAACTACTCAACAGTGCAACTCTGTCGAGTTTACTTAAGAAATATGCACACTGGTACTGGTTGGATGAGTGTCAGAAGGCCTTTGACTGCATAAAGCAAGCTTTGTGTACTGTAAACATCCTTTGTCATCCTGGCATGAATGAAGGCTCTTATCTGAAGACAGAGGCATTGTATCTTGGTGGTAGTTTATTTTAGACTCCTAACATTGGAGGAAAACCAGTGACCCATACCACAGGTTTCGCCAGTCTCTTACTAACCAGCTGCAAGCATTCATATAGTGCCAAGGAGTTAGAAGTGTTTGGCACTATGTGAGTCTTTAAACTGTTCCACTATTACCTGTATGTACATCCTGTATGCACATATACAAAAGTATGCTACATGTAGCAAGCTTTAACATGTCTATTAAATATTAAATTGTAAACTGCTGCATGTGCATTTAGCAGATTGGTCGTTAATATTATAGGAATATGGCTAAGATATTATTCATGTTCCAAGCAAGTTCAACTTAGTAGTTGACACACTTTCATATCTGTCTGCGCACCTTGAGCACCAGTACTTGTCTACTGATCACAAAGATGACGCCAAAATACTTCTGATGTAAGATGAGATTAACTGGCGACATTTCCTGAACATGTGCAGGAATATGGCAGATATGTAAGATGTTGACAAGCATTGACAGAGAATAAAGAAACAGTTGCGAGAAAACCTGACCAAATCCCTAAACATGCACAATCAAATACACTTCTGGCATCACCTGGAATCAGATTCATGGTGTGTTTGCATTCCGACTGAAGCTGAACATCATCTTTCCTGGCAAACTCACCATGCTTAGAGGCACTTTTACTTGGTACAATGTGTAAAGATACTAGGAGAGTATGTTACTTTCCAAAGACAAGCATAAAGGTATAAAGACTTCTGTGCATGTGTCCCATGTGCCAGAAGGCCAAGAAATCGAATGTCTGCATGAAAGATGAGTTACACCTGATTATACCGAACAAGCCACTACAGCTTATATCATTTGATGTTTGTTCTCATTCGCCACAAATTAAAACACGTGTAAAATATGTAGTATTTCTTTATAACGTAGTTTCAAGTTGGTAAGGATGCATGGTACTCGTATGGCCACAATCAAGATAATTATCAAAGACATGCTGAAAGAATTCTGACTTCGTAAATCGGAATTCATTCTATCAGACAATGAAAGTACATTTACAAGCCATAAATGGAAACAACCCTTGCAAGATCAAGGTATTTAATTTGTAATAGTTTCAATTTGTTATATCACCCAGAAAGCAATCCAGCTGGATGGACCACCGATGAATTCAATAGGTTCATTTGGACGTAATGTTATAATAGAGGCAGGTTGTAATTTTTATATCTGTCCGGTTCTGAGGAAGTTATGAACAATTTACGTCACATGTGTATTAATTGTTCACCACACAAACTCATGCTTGCAGTATCAGAAAAAAATGAATTGATATTATGTACCAAAGATACCTAGGGAAATACTCCCATAGAAGAAAAAGTTCGACAAGCTGTAGTTACACTTTCCAACAAAGCGCAACAGTGCCAGTAGTTTTTAACTGCAAACTGTCTTTGACTTGCATGTCACAAGTAAGTAACCTCGTTTTCATATGTAGTCATGCAAAAGCTTTTTTATTAAGGGAAAGAAATCGTAAATAGCAATTACTTTACAATGGGTCATTTATAATAGCCAGAATACCGAACCCTGGATGCTTCCTGTTGGTCTATCCAGACTCGTGTAGAATTAAAGGACTATATCCTCATCAGGATGAGAAGATAATTTGCAATTGAAAATAAGCAGTGTGACGCAACGCAATACTTCATTTGTGTTAAATAAGATATTGTATGTTTTGATATAGATTTTTGATGTGCAGTATCTTACTTGAACGAAACAGCCATATTCCGTATATATGTATTAGGATTAGTTTATGTGCGCGCATTTTATTTATATTGGGGCACAGTTGTTTACACCACTTCATTATGTTTATAGACGAGAGACATTCATAAATAATGCACAGGTTGTTATTATTGTGGATTGTTTGGTGCAACAACAATGAAAATTACGCCAGATGTAGTTGGGAGCTTGAGGAAGAAGAAGGTGTTACTGTTTTTTCGCTGTGTTCTCTAGAATAAAATGGCGAGAGGTATAAATGGACCCTGCAGGGGTCTCGGGTGCTGTGACTGTTCAAAAGCAGAGGTTGTACATCAAGATCGAAGCTTTATGCGGCAAAAACCCGACATAAATCCAGAATGCGTTAAGTGTAGTTTGTGGTGAGTTTGCAGTGGACGATAATCGAAGACCCAGAAGGCCAAAAGCGCCAACAGATGAACAAAATGTGAAAACTGTGGCAGATGCTCTTGAAGAAGATAGCAGTGCAACTTTTGAGGAACTCCCTAAAGCTATAGAGGATTCCCAGAACACCAGTATTTCGTATTCTGACAAAGGATTTCAAGAAGAGAAAAATTTCTGCGAGTTGCGTGCCATACTGTTGACTGCTGAACATAAGCAGAAGTGCCTGGACATTGGACCCTTGCTCAAACAACAACTCAATCGTGAAGGTAAAGAATTCTTATGTCGAATTGTCGCTGTTGATGTAATAAGGATTCGAGGCTTCGAACCGGAGTTGAAATCACAGTCCAATGTGTGGGGAGCTTCAGATTCTCCACGTTTAAAAAATTTTCCACTCACTCAATCAAAGCTCAAGCAAACGATGATTTTTGCTTATGATCACAATGACAGCGAGAGTCCCACATCGAAAAAAGTCTTACAGAAATGCATTAGCATAGCTCCATGCAAATCTTGCATAGAAAAATGCAGAAAACCCAACCTCAGGTTCTCAAGGCTGGGACGCTCATTCTCCACGACAATGCTCGACCACATATCGGCAATGTTATAGCCCAGAAACTGCGCGAATACTGATGGGAAGCGTTCCCGCTTCCTCCCTACAGCCCGGACAAGAGTCCACCAAACTTCTACTTGTTCACGAAGTTAAAAAACAAAAAAGAAACCTTTGCGCCGACGTCGTTAGCTTTCCTTGGAAGAGCTTTCCACCACTGTTACCCGAGCCAGTCGACAGGTGAACAGAAGTGGTGTCCTGGATGGAATAATAGAGCTTCCGAGACATTCAGATTGAGTCATAGAGAAGCAGGAAGATTGTATTGAAGGTCTGTCAAGGGATTGAAAATAATAAACGTGTGAGTAAAAAATATAAGTGTGCATTATTTATGTAATGTCCCTCATATGTATGTGTCTACTTTAAGTATATGCATCTTTATACCCTTCTAGGTGTGATATTTCGTTTACTCATAGGTAAATGGAAATGCCGTGTGGCTACGGCCTCCCGTAGGGTAGACCGTTCACCTGGTGCAAGTCTTTCGAGTTGACGCCACTTAGGCGACCTGCGTGTCGATGGGGATGAAATGATGATGACAAGGACAACACAACACCCAGTCCCTGAGCGGAGAAAATCTCCGACCCAGCCGGGAATCGAAACCGGGCCGTTAGGTATGACATTCCCTTCGCGCTGACCACTCAGCTACCGGGGGCGGACTTATTCATAGGTTAACTTAACAAACCATTCTTTAGCATCTATTCCTTAGGTACAGTCTACTGACAAGTTAGACTATAAATGAATTTCATCTTTTTGAGTACACTAGGCGAAGAAGAAATATCGCACTTGGTGGTCCCACCAAGGTTTAATAGAAATGAGACTTAAAAAAATGAGGCTCTGGCAACACTATAGCTGTGTGTTCAGTGTGGGCAAGAAAATGTAGCATGAACTCTGCACTGTGACGGAGCTGTCTCACTAGCTGGTTGGTTGGTTGGTTGGTTTTGGGGAAGGAGACCAAACAGCGAGGTCGTCGGTCTCATCGGATTAGGGAAGGACGGGGAAGGAAGTCGGCCGTGCCCTTTCAAAGGAACCATCCCGGCATTTGCCTGGAGCGATTTAGGGAAATCACGGAAAACTTAAATCAGGATGGCCGGACGCGGGATTGAACCGTCGTCCTCCCGAATGCGAGTCCAGTGTCTAACCACTGCGCCACCTCGCTCGGTGTCTCACTAGCTCAGTGAGATGAGGCAATGTTATTAGGGATGGATATACAGACTCGCCGATGATCGACTTCCTTTCATGCTAAACATTCTTTTTCAGTAAAAGCATCAAATTGTATCCAATTTCTACCTTCACCATGCAGTATCTTGTGTATTTCTTTCTGTTGCGGTTACCTGCATTTAAACACTGAGACATAACATGAACTTCTTACAGATGTAAATGACCTCTTCGTTTCATCCATGAGACAGATAAAGCCAATAGAATAGTGGATACAGTAATATTGTCTTTATCCAGTGAGGTACAAGAAACACAACAGGTGGGCTACACTAGACTGCACAATATGCTAATCACAGTAATTCCATTTTGTATGGCTGACGTCCACTCTTACCTTCACAGAGCCAGTACATACATATAGGAGCAACGTTTTAGAGAAGATGTTCAAAGCGACCAACTTGCGTCTGCAAACGCCAGTTCGCCACTGCTGGATCATACTTTACTGGACCTTACATATCTGCATCCGCCGTTGTTGAAGCAGCATGCACACGAGCTATTAGGTCGTGTATATCCGTGAGTAGAGAATTATAAACTTGTTTCTTTAAGTGTCCCCACAAATAAAAATCTAGTGCATTAAGGTCCGGGGACCCTGGAGGCCAGAACATTAGACCTTCAAGACAAATCCTCTTCCCTGGGAACGCTTCATTTAAATAATCACACACACTGCCATTAATGAAGCATTGTACTTCGTTGCTATGTCACTTCGTAAAAATATTTCCATGCTGGAATCAACGGTTGTCCGGCGACGACAGCGAGAAAATAGCGTATAGACCAGGTGGGGGCAAGTCGTGCACACTCCACGAACACGCCTGTCTCAAGGAACGACACATAGCAACAGGGACATTATTGCTTCAGCAATACTGTATCAGTTTTAATACCAGGCACTTGTTCGTCGTTCCTGTCGGCATTGTTACTGTAATAGCGCTGATCGCTTTTCCCATTTTCTATGATAACGCAATATTTGCAACCAGTGCAAAAAATTACTCCTTTTTTAATAAACGTTTACTTAAAAACGAAAAATTTTAGCACTGGTTTCACAGCTAACTGATATTTCGTTTTTTACTCTGTTATTAGTAAAACATAAAAAGCACCCTTTATAACCGAGACCAAACAAAAGTGAAAAATACCGGTTATTAAGAACTAAAACACCGGTATAGGTTTTAACCGGCCAGTTTTTCCCATCCCTATAATGCTATGGGGCACGTTTACTTAGGTTTCCATGGGACCTATGGTAGGAAAGCAGTATGAAAGCTGTGGATTAAGTGAACAAACTGCAACCACCTGCACCTCTCTATGCCTGAAGTCATCCAGTTCGGTGATGGCGTCTTCCAGAAGGATAACTTGAAACTTTCTTACTGTTACTAGAGTAATAAAACTTTCCTTGCTTTCACTTGTTTGGTTGGTTTATGACTGGTAATGAAATGACACTTTCGTACTTTTACTTGCTTCAGCTTCTACTCAACTTTAGTTTCTGACTGACACTCGGCAATTCATTTTACTGAGAAGCGACAGTGCCATTACTACTGGATGTGGCCCGTAGCTTGTGTGCATTAACAATACATCTTACAACCCTGGTATCATAGATCTGGAAGGTATCAAGTGTAAGAAATAATTTCCACAGTGGAATGTTTCTGTTCGCTGTACTACATCTCGTACACTCGTCTTGCGAAAAATCTACCACATAGTTTGAAAGAGAAACCATTTGTGTACCTTTATACTATGGAAAAGGTAGGCCGCAGTTCACGGAAGATTAAGCGCAGAGTGTGTAAAGACAATAACCATAATTTGAAATGAATCTGTACTGAGGCGAACACAAACGTAATGGAGGCTCCAATAACAAAATGAGCATAAAGATGACCGAATACTAATGGCACAAAACGCCCGACCATGTGTTACAAAAATGGTTCAAATGGCTCTGAGCACTACGGGACTTAACATCTGAGGTCATCAGTCCCCTAGAACTTAGAACAAACCTAACTAAAGTAAGGACATCACACAAATCCATGCCCGAGGCAGGATTCGAACCTGCGACCGTATTGGTCGCGCGGTTCCAGATTGAAGCGCCTAGAACCGCTCGGCCACACCGGCCGGCCCATGTGTTACAGAAAATGCAAAAGTCGCGAACTCTTACGATGATTAAAATATTAAAAGACGCTGGAAAACACATTGGAAAAAGATATAAGAAAAAATAAAGAACGAGCAGGGGAAACAACGGAAACAAGAAATTACATATGGGCCAGAACACGTACATAAATACACGCTAAGATTCACGATATCGACTGATGTAAATTCTACGACTATAATACGTCCAGAGTGTGTCTCCAATATTAACGGAGAACACAAACAATCGAAATGATTAAAAGCCTTACTCGAAATATGTATATTGCCAGAAAGAAATGCAACACTTTCAATGACAACGCCATTTTATTTAGAAATGACGTGACAGATAGTTCATAATTATAGAGTGAATGACAAATTCTGACCAAATGAAATACACACGTCTTAGAGAAGGGTGCGTGCGCATCTGTACACAATGTACTCCCCTTTGGCGGCAGCGCAGGCACATATCCTCGCATGCAATCGATAATAAAGATGCCGAATGTCCTGAGGATCTTGAAAACCCTCTATTACAATTCGGCAATAGTCGTTGCAGGTTCTGGAGAACGAGTAATTTCCCACTTCACCATGTTCCATACATGTGCAATTGGCGAGAGATCTGGTGATGCCGCTGGGCGAGGCAGCTATCGTACACCACGAAGAGCACATCGCATCGCAGCAACCGTAAGGGACGTGCATTGTCCTGTTGAAACATCACATCACCGTGCAAATGGCAGTAGCAAGAGGATAACAAACCGTGAAATATAGCGGGTACAGATTACTTTAGCCTGCAAAAACACCAAGTTCGAGCCACACCGTGAAACCTGGTACGACAGCTGTGTCTCTTGGGCAAATACACTCCAGAAAAGGCCGCTCATAAAGTCAGGTAAAGATGGGAACTACTCTTATCACTGCAGACGACAGAGCGCCATTCCATTCCCCAGTCAACTCTTTCACGACGTCAGAGTAGCCATGCCTGGTGGTTCGTGACGTCAGCTGTAGCCTGGCCAGAGGCATTCGTGGTCTTAATCCTTGGGAGCAAGGAGACCATCCTTGGTGAGACAGCAGGTGCAACATGGGTGCGGGTTTCATCCCTGGATGAAGTTCGGTAGGCCGCACAATGCGTCGACCTTTACTTGCGTCTGTATTACACGAACATCACCGAGCGAGGTGGCGCAGTCGTTAGAACACTGGACTCGCATTCAGGAGGACGACGGTTCAAATCCGAGTCCGACCATCCTGATTCAGGTTTTCCGTGATTTCCCTGAATCACTTGAGGCAAATACCGGGGTGGTTCCTTTGAAAAGGCACGTCCAATTTCCTTCCCCATCCTTCCCAAATCCGATGGGACCGATGACCTTGCTGTTTGGTCCCCTCTCCCAAATCAACCAAACAACCAAAAAGAAGCTCCAGAACCTTGTGTATAGGTGTGGGAATGTTCCACAGAGAACTGCTGAAAGCAGCGACACAGCACCGATTCATTGTGCCCAATATGGACAGCAGTCCGTTGATACGTCCATTCAGCCTCTCTGAGGCTCACAGTGCGACGCAGTTCAAATGGCTGAAGTTCTTCAACTGGAGTATGCACTCGACGCCAGGGCATGGCTAGAATTTTCCTTGAGACGTACTGAGTCTCAACTTTATCTTCAATAAAGATAGAAGGTGAATTAATGAATTAAAATTTGTACGAATGCCGGGCCTTGAACCCAGTTCTACTGCTTACTAGGCAGATGTGCAATCCATGCCAGCCTGACCTAACAATCAGACAGCTGAACGGAATACCCTAGTAAGCAGGGGACCTGGGTTCAATTACTGGTCTTGTCACAACTTTTAATTCATTACTTCAGCTTCTATGCTTATCGTTGCAAATAATAGAAGGTGAATTGATTAATTAAAATTTGTAGAAAGACCGGGACCTGAACGTAGTTCTACTGCTTTCCAGGCAGATATGCTATCTGCTACATCATCCTGATATTATGGCTCAGGCACTTGCATAGGATACCCCAGTAAGCAGGAGACCTGGGTTCAAGCACTGGTCTTTGAACAAATTTTAATGCATTACTTCATCTTCTATCCTTATCGTTGCAAATAACTGTGCACCTCTATACTCAGCATAATTACTGACTGCAGAGTCAAAACAGAGCGCACAGAGGGCACACAGACCGGCTTCCTGAACGCCATCTGACTGACGATGACATTGATAAATGGGTGACAAACACTGCAACTCCTCAGTATGTACATCTTATATCTTGATGCCTCTGAACACAGTCATTGAGAATACTGAATTTTCTGTTTCTGGCAGTGTATAAGAATGATGGAGAATTCATTTTGCACATGTAGCAGCGCAGCTCATCAGCAGATCCTCTCTTCCGTACGGTCTCTCGGGAAGTGTTTGTCTACACAAAGCTATACCTGCATCTCTGTGGCGTCAGAAGTGATCGTTACATTCCATGCCCATCTAATAAAGGCGCACGTGTTCCCGGTGCCCAAAGAGGGCCCTGGTCAAGGAATATCGGCACAGAGACAGTATCTTGGCTCAGCATCTATTCCGTCTGCTAAAGGATGACAAAGTACTAGAAATATGATGAAAGTTAGTGATGAATGTTTATTGCTCATACAGGTAACACAGCCAGTTTTATACCTATGCTGCAGTGGTTTGAGATACATGACAGTCAATTCACGATTATGCCTTGGGCACGAAATTTGCATGATCTGCACATAGTGGAATACACCTGGGACGCTGTCGGGTGCCAGTTCCGCTCTCGCAAACCATCGGCCAGTAAATTACGGGAATTGCGGAACCTGTGCCCATAAATTTGGTTCCAGAAAGTAGCAAGGACTTGTCGAGTCTGTGTCACCGTGCCATACAGAATCGGCGCTAATTTTCATGTAAAAGGTGAACCCAAGCGCTACTAAACAGTTGTTCATAATATTCTGAGTCATCAGAGTGTGTGACTATTTACACTGAGGTGGCAGGGGTAGCGACATGCACATATACAGATGTTGGTAGTTGTTGTGGTCGTCAGTACTGAGATTGGTTTGATGCACCTCTCCATGCTACCCTATCCTGTGCAAGCTTCTTCATCTCCCAATACTTAGTGCAATCTACATCCTTCTGAATCTGCTTAGTGTATTCATCTCTTGGTCTCCCTCTACGATTTTTACCCTCCACGCTGCCCTCCAATGCTAAATTTGTGATCCCTTGATGCCTCAGAACATGTCCTACCAACCGGTCCCTTCTTTTTGTCAAGTTGTGCCACAAACTCCTCTTCTCCCCAATTCTATTCAATACTTCGTCATTAGTTATGTGATGTACCCATCTAATCTTCAGCATTCTTCTGGAGCACCACATTTCGAAAGCTTCTATTCTCTTCTTGTCCAAACTATTTATCGTCCATGTTTCACTTCCATACATGGCTACACTCCATACAAATACTTTCAGAAACGACTTCCTGACACTTAAATCTATACTCGATGTTAACAAATTTCTCTTCTTCAGAAACGCTTTCCTTGCCATTGCCAGTCTACATTTTATATCCTCTCTACTTCGACCATCATCAGTTGTTTTGCTCCCCAGATAGCAAAACTCCTTTACTACTTTAAGTGTCTCATTTCCTAATCTAATTCCCGCAGCATCACCCGATTTAATTCGACTACATTCCATTGTCCTCGTTTTGCTTTTGCTTATGTTCATCTTATATCCTCCTTTCAAGACATTGTCCGTTCCGTTCAACTGCTCTTCCAAGTCCTTTGCTGCCTCTGACAGAATTACAATGTCATCGGCAAACCTCAAAGTTTTTATTTCTTGTCCATGGATTTTAATGTTGGTAGTACTGCGTACAAAATATATAAAAGGACAGTGCATTGGCGGGCATGCCGTTTGTGCACAGGTGATTAATGTGAAACGGTTTCCGATGATTATGGCCGCACGACGGGAAGTAAAAAAGTTTGAACGCGGAGTGGTAGTTGGAGCTAGATGCATGGACATTCCATTGCGGAAATCGTCAGGGAATTCAATATTCCAAGATCCACAGTATCAGGAGTGTGCCGAGAATACCAAATTTCAGGTATGACTTCTCACCACGGATAACGCAGTGGTTGACGGCCTTCACTTAACGACCGAGGGCAGCGGCGTTCACGTAGAGTTGTCAGTGCTAACAGACAAGCACACTGCACGAGTGCCTTTGCTAACATCACTACATTGCCTGCAGCACTTCTGGGCTCGCGACCATGTCGGTTGGACCCTAGACGACTGGAAAACGGTGGCCAGGTCAGCCGAGTCCCGATTTCATTTCAGTTGGTATGAGCTGATAGTAGGGTTCGAGAGTGGCGCAGATCCCACAAAATCATGGACGCATCAACAAGGCACTGTGCAAGCTATTGGTGGGTGCATAATGGCGTGGGTTGTGTTTACGTGGAATGGACTGGGCCCTCCCGTCCGACTGAACCGATCATTTACTGGAAATGTTTATGTTCGGCTACATGAAGTCACTTGCAACCAATCAGAGACTTATTGTTCCCAAACAACGATATCGTGTCACCGGGCCACAACTGTTAGCGACTGGTTTGAACAACATTCTGATTTGGCCACCCGGGTCGCCCGACATTAATCCTTCACGGGCAACACTTCCAAAATTTTGGACGGCTATAGAGACACCTTGGCTCAATAGTTCCGCAGGGGACTTCCAGCGACTTGTGGAGTCCATGCCACGTCGAGCCGCTGCACTACGCTGGCCAAAAGGAGGTCCAACACGATATTAGGAGACATCCCATGACTTTTGTCACCTCCGTGTAAATCTTTGGGGGAGCTCCTGTTGTCAAGTATTTGGAGCAGATTGCTCTTTTAACGCGATCAGAATCTTTAAAGAAACACATGAAGATTGTTTCCTTATTGCACGCTTTATGCAAAACACTACGGTTAAACTGTTGCTGAGTTGAGACCTTGGAATGGACCAGAATATCCTTCCCTAACTGCCTCGTTCCGAGACTCAGGTGAAACGCACTCGCCAGGCGCTCGCCTTAAGCAGCACCATTCCCGGCAGTGGCGTTTATTCCGGCGCGGCGCGTGCTCAGCCGTTTCTACTTTTCTTCAGAGGCGCGCGGACCTCTGCCCGCGGACGCGTGAGGAGTTAGGCGTGACAGGCTAAGTGCGCCGGCTTAAGCGGCTCGATATAAACTCGCCCCGGGAGGAATAAGAGCCGGGACAAACAATATCCTTTGTGTGCGCCGCCCCTACTCGTATAAAGGGCTCCCGCGTCTCGTTTGCGATGCACAAGCGGCCGCTAAGCAGACCGGGGGCGTGCCCGGCATGTACCGAGAGATATTGGGCCCTGCCGCACCTCGGCGGGGGCGGAGGCGAAAGCGAAAGGCTCCACGTGGCGCTCTGGACGCCAGCGGACGCACTTTCCGTGCCGGCCTCAAACCACTCGTCGTGTCGTGACTCAGTAACAGGACTGGTGTTGTATTCTGTTTTGAATTTGTCCTACTGCCAGAGTCACCCTCCCATGTACTGCCAGCTGGGAGATAATTTTTTACTGGCGTACCAAAGGGACCACTATTGGATCCATTTCCTCAAGTGTCATATTTAAATGATTTACCGTTACCAAACCGATAAACTGAAATAGTGCTCTTTACTGAAGATTCTGATCATTTTCACCGCATTCTTTCCAATAACTTTCGTCTTTTACTGAAGATTCTGCTCACTTTCACTGTGCTGTGGCCTTCTCCACCAGACATCACGGAGCGTAGAGTATCAGCAACCAAACTGACAGCCTGCAGTCGCGGGTTGCCCACTTCGCGGGCGCACCGAAGCACTACACAACCGAAAGGCAATATTGATGAACGGCCACAGCAACAAGTACAACAATAACACCACAGCAAAGACACCAGCGGCCACTATCGGCCCACATAAACATAAGGAAGAGGTCGTTGCAGATCCCGGAACTATTTTCACACGGCAAACCACGTGATGGAAAATAGTTCCGAGGTACTCATCCGCCGAAGCGCTATAAAGGACGGCGCTCGGCCGCACATCGGCAGTTCATCGACCGCCAGCGGACTTGGATAGCTGCCGCCACGGCAGCCCGGCTTGGATCTTCTCGGTGATCTCTGTATTAGGCTTGGTATCTCGGAGAAGACTCTGGTGGAGACTAGTAGGAAATTATTTCAGTTGTTTTCTATCTTATTCTTGTATGTAGTTGTGATGCGAAGACGGATCACTGTTTTGTGTTGGTGTTATACTTGGAAAATTTGTTTTGGTTAATTGAACAGTCCAATAAATTGTTTTCGGACTTTGATCGTTAGTTTCTTCTGCTTACGCGGACATATCACACTGCATTCTTTCCAATGATTTTGGACAATTCTGCTGGAATTCTAGCAATTTGTGAGATGTACATGTCATCTTAGATATTGCTTTCATAGATCAATATGCACATATCTGAGAGCAAGGTATGTTGATTCACGATCTTTGGTTGTGTTGTTACACCGTCTCTGCCTAAAGGCGCTCTTAGATATGGATTATTATTAGTCCAGGTGAGTTGGGAACCAGACGTGGAACTGAACGGTCAGGAAATTTTTAGCTGGTGTTAAGCTGCTAAGTATTGAACAGATTTGCTGGAAATGATTAAATAAGATGATGATGAGAGTACTTATGGATTTTTCGTGAAGATAGTGATTCAAGGTAAATTTGCAGCTTTGTATACTTTCGCTTCGTTAGGACCCTGTTGTAAAATTAATTGTCGTACCGAGATTTGATTGAAACATTTGTCAAGGATTGCTCACAGCTAGAGAAGTAGTTCTCTTCCCATACACATACATTTTGTGAAAAAGCAGAGATCAATTTGGATAGGTTAATCTTTTGTGTAAAGTAAACTTTTGAATAATCAGAGTTTTCTCTAAAACCAGCCATCTTTGCATAAAGTCAATTTTGTTCATGATCGTTAAAGTGAGTTATAATGTAATTCATTTTTATAAAACTCTTAAAAAAACCATTTGCACAACATTTGTACCGAAAATTATTTCCATGCAAGATATTCTTGTTGCTTCTGTCCGCATTGCACCTGGCGGTACGCGCGCTTTTGAATGTCATCTTTAGTTTATCATTTTCATTTAGCTTAGGTGCGCTGCTGCTTGCTGTGCTCCACTTCGCGAGAAAATTTTTACTGTATCGAGGTAAGTGCAAGAATAGTTCAGGCCTATAGCCATGTAATTACACTATAGATACGGAGCAATGTCGTTACACGGTTAATCAGTGATTAGGTCAGATTGTTTGCTTTCGGTTTGGAAGTTATTTCTTATTTCGCAAAGCACATTTCAATGAGTAGTGTAATTTGTCATTGTGCGAAACATTTTTCGTATTCTGAGGTTTGTCTCGCCGGTTAGGTACGTATATCAGCAGTGGACATGATTAAAGTAATTTGGATAGTTTATTCAGACAAAAGTTCGTAGTTCAAGTAATATCTAATTTACATTTTTGTTGTATTATTGAGATGCTGAAAACTGTCCACTGTGGCGTCAGGCAACACACCATTGTTCAGCCGAATGCGCAATACAGGGGTTAAGTAATCAAATTTTTCAGTAATTAGTGTCGTGCACTTAGCACATTACACTATACACACGCGCACTGAGATACATAGTGAAGAGAAGTTACAAGTTTTCTTCAAAATTATTTATTGATTCCATATCTACATGCTTATTCTGCAGTTCACACTTAAGTGTTTGGCAGAGGGTTTATGGAACCACGTTTATACTATTTCTGCACCGTACCGCTCACGAATAGCACGTGGGAAAAAGGAACACAATTTTTCCGAGCGAGCTCTTATTTCTCTTAATTTTTTTTGGTTATAATTGCTTTTGCATGTGTAGGTGGGAGTCAACAAAGTAATTTGGCATTCGGAGAAGATAGCGATTGTAATTTCGTGAAAATACCACGCAACAACGAAAAATACCTATGTTTTCTGACCGCCACTCCAACTCTCTTATATCTGTGACGCTCTCTCTCCTATTTCTTGATATTAGTCCAGTCGGCAGGTACACTAGACGTTACAGAAGGGCTGAATGTAATGAATTTTTAACATATACCTATATTATGTACATAGTCTGTAGTCTAGAACACAATTTTCGGCCTCAAGAACCCTATCATGAAACGGGAAGAGCCAAAAACCAGCCAAATTTTGGCATTTTTCAGTTTTTCTGTAATTTAATTACAGAACGTTATAAAAATTGCCATTACATTGAATACAAGATCATTTCTTACCAGCTAAAGATATATTTAAAAAACGAAAATTGTTGCTAATGCTCACATGCCAAGAGCTTCTTCCTCTTCAGTGATGATATAATTAGTTAGGGTTTCGCCATCGTCTTAATCACCGTCAGTATCCTCCTGTTTGAGGTATGGCTCGGGTGAATTCTATCATGTATGGCCACAATAATGTTTCAAAATGGCAGGGGACCGAGGTGTTGCCTTTTGCAGTGGTAGGCTCCTGTGCTGCACCCTTTCGTACATTTGTGGGGAAATGATTTTCTGGAAAGTGCCTATTTGAAAATTCCTTTTTATGGTGTTGTTATGGGATTCAAACCTCTCCTTGTTAGCATCCACTTTCAGACTGATAGAATGTTTTGGTTACCCAGCCAGGTCTGTACTTGTAGGTAGATACGAAAACAGTGGTGCTGGCTGATGTGTCGAGTAAGCTATAGTCTTACAAGTTGGATGGTGGGTTTTGTCGATGTCTTAGAGAATTGTCGTTTAGTGAAGATTATCCTGTGTGCCTCAGTTCATGTTTCTACCGAGTAATGTCTAAAGACACCTTTCTCTGCTTCATAAATTTTGGGTGCTGTTGCGTCTGGGTTTATGAAAATACCATTAGTTTTTCTCATAAATGGTACTGACTTTTTTTCTACCGTCTTCCCAAGGGGGTTGAAGTAATGTCAAGCACGCTGGTTGAATGAAGAGAAACAACATCCTGAGCATTGAATTTGCGTGATGTTGACGAATACGGAAAGCTGGGGTTGTTACCAGTCCCACTATTCTGAAAATAGATGTTATCTTGGAAAGAGGCTAATACTGTCAGCAATACCAGAATATCTTCACCTTTCAGGAAACACTATCAACGACGGCATTCTTGCATAAAGTGGTGATCCGTGTCAAGTCGAGGTTCCTTTTGTTGGTGTTGGATACAAAATTTTCTTTTAACACTGTGGTGGCTATTGTTGTGCGGAGGATGAATTTTGTGCTATCGTCCAGAGATCGCGGTACCACACCAAAGTCGGCAAAGCGGTCGATACCACAGACATTAGCGAGGGATCCCTGCAATCCGCAGCAACAAATGAGACACTCCAGATGTCACGGCCTTCTTCTCAATATAGCAGCTCCCTCACAATGTGGTCAACATACACTGATCAGCCATAATATTATGGCCACTGACTTACTATCGATATAAACCGGTCCAGGCGATGGTAGCGTCACCTGGCCAGGAATGACTGCTAGTCAGACACATGCACGGTGCATGTAGTGAGCGCGCTACCCGTGTGTAGAATGAGGAAGGCGAACGGTCTATCTGAGTTTCACCGAGGGCAGATTGTGATGGCGCAGAGGCTCGGCACGAGCATTTCGGGACATCACGGAACAGCGGGTGTTCGAGGAGTGCAGTGGTGAGTGTCTTCAAGACGTGGAGAAACAAAAGTGAAACCACGTCCAGACGTTGTGAAACTGGGTTGCCCCTCATTTCAGATGTCGGAAGTCGTAGGCCGGGCAGACTGGTAAAAGAGGACATGCGGCAAACTGTGATGGAACTAAAATGAGACTTTAACGCCGGTCAGAGCGTATCTGAACACACACTGCCCCGAACACTCCGAGTGATGGGACTCTGCAGCCGACGACCCATGCATGTACGAACGTTAACACCACGTCATCGGCAACTACGACTGAAATGGGCTGGTGACCATTGGCATGGGATGTTGGCGCAATGGCAGAGCGTTGTATAGTCTGATAAATCCCGGTACCTTTTTAATCATGCCAATGGTAGGGCGCGAATATGTTATGTTCCAGGGAAGCAGCTCCTTATCACCTGTACTGTGGGACGGAGGCAAGCTGACGGCTGCTCCATTATACTCTGGGAACTTGGACATCCATGGGTCCAGTGGAGCTTGTGCAAGGCACCATGACGCTCAAGGTATATTATACACTGTTTCGAGCCGGAGCGGCATTTTTCAGCAAGATAATGCGTCATGTCAGAAGTCCAGGGATGTGACGGAGTTCCAGTTGTTGTGCTGGTCCCCCATCTCGCCAGATCTGAATCCGATTGAGTACATCTGGCACGTGACTGAACGTGACGTCGGATTTCATCGCCCCCATCCTCGGAATTTATGTGAATTGGTGACTTGGGTGTGCAGATGTGGCGCCAGCTTCTGCCAACGACCTACCATGGCCTCGCTGCTTCTATACCACGATATGTCGCCGCTGTTATTCGTGACAAAGGTGGACATATCGGCTATTAGATAGGTAGTTGTAATATTCTGGCTGATCAGTGCAGCGTCGAACATGCAAGAGCTGTGCCCTCGTTCGAGACCTCAGTTACAGCAGTCAACACCATCGTGTAGGGCAGTGACAGTTAATAGTACCTGATGAAATGTACTTCCGTAAATGTTGAGTTTCGTTCAACTGCAAGAGAACAGTTTATTAATAAGTGCATCAAGTGATACTTTCACAGTCAACGACGGTTGTAAATTATCAAGCAATCCTGTGGCAAAGAACTGTGTCAAAGTTAAGTAAATCTTATATTCATTTATGTAATAAAGTGAACTAACAGTTCACGTGGTTTAGTTTGATGAGCCTTCTTCCAGAGCAATCGAAAAACCCACAGTTATGGTCGGACAAAAGTAGTTTTGTCTGCTCACAGCAAACTTTATGGACGGACGCAGTAAATCCCGACGAAATCGTTCTGCTGTTTTGGATCTTTGGAGCGTCACTAGGATATGCGTTATAAAAGACTACGGCATTACATCCAAATTAGTTTTGCACGTCATATAAATCACGCACACTAACTGAACTTGGCTGTTTTTTTTCTTTCATTGACCTAGGGAAAGTTTAAGTTATTAAAGTTGACGAAATAAAGATTTACAAAAACCTGACCTACTAATCAGGTGGCGTGAGAGGGTGAGACGATAATTACGCGGGGCGTTCAATAAGCAACACTTTTTTTTATCGGCCAGTTTCGATTGAAAAAAAAATGCGGAATTCGTTGTGGTGCATCGTGGAATATTCCTGCTTTAGCATCTATAGTTTCATGAAGTTCCGATCGGTGGCGACGCTATATGTAGCTTTCAAAATGGCGTTTTTAAAAAATGGTTCAAATGGCTCTGAGCTCTATGGGACTTAACATCTGAGCTCATTAGAACTACTTAAACCTCACTAACCTTAGGACATCACACACATCCATGCCTGAGGGAGGATTCGAACCTGCGACTGAAGCAGCAGCGCTGTTCCGGACTGAAGTGCCTAGAACTGTTCGGCCACAGCGGCCAGCCATGGCGTTTATAACGCAGGTGCGTTCCAAGCAGAGAGCTGTCGTTGAGTCCCTTTTGGGGGAAAATCAGAACACCGAGATATTCATAGACGCTTGAAGAATGTCTACAGAGACGTGGCAGTGAATAAAAGCACGGTGAGTCGGTGGGCGAGGCGTCTGTCATCATCGCACCAAGGGTGCGCAAACCTGTCCGATAACCCACGTGCCGGACGGCAGCTCACAGCTGCGACTCCTGCAACGTTGGAACGTGCGGACACTCTCATTCGAGGTGATCGACGGATCACAGTCAAACACCTTGCTGCACAACTGGACGTCTCTGTTGGTAGTGCTGACACAGTTGTCCACCAGTTGGGGTACTCAAAGGTGTCTGCCCGTTGGGTTGCCTGCCACCTAGCAGAAGACTGTAAAGAGGAACAACGGGCGATCTGTGCGGAATCGCGTTCGCGTTAGGAGGCTGATCGTGACGAATTTCTGACGAAAATCAAGCGATGAAACATGGGTTTATCACTTCGAATCGGAAACCAGACGGCAAACCATGGAGTGGAGCAACGTCACCTCTTGTCCGACGAAAAAGTTCAAAGCCCAACCGTCAGCCGGTAAATTCATTATGACGGTCTTCTGGGACTCCGAAGAAGCTATTTTGATTGATGTCCTCCCTCATGGTTCAACGATCAATTTTGAAGTGTATTTTGCTACCCTCATGAAATTGAAGACTTCAGCGTGTCCATGGCCACAAAAATGCAAACGAACTTCTCCTTACCATGCCAACGCAAGGCTTCACGCACTCGAGAGGAGCTCACAAAATTTCATCGGATAGTGCTTCTTCATCCACCCTACAGCCCGGATCTCACACCTTCCGACTTTATTTGTTCTTATTAATGAAGGATGCACTCCGCGGGAAACAGGACATGGATGTTGGGGGAGGTTATTGATGCAGCAAGAGATTGTCACCGACGTCGACCAATAGAGCCGTACCACGCATACATACAGGCCTTCCCAGTAAGGTAGCGCAAGGCCGTCGCATTAAACGGAGATTACGTTGAAAAATATCGTTTTGTAGCCAAAAGAGTGGGGAATAATATGATGTATTGGAATCCTGAATAAAACCAACCTGCATCCAGAAAAAAAAGGGTGTTGCGTTACTTGTCCAGCGCAACTCCTAATAACTGGAGCATGCACAGTAGCTTAGATGGTTATTGTAGGCCAATTTGAGGTTGATAATAACCTAAATAAATATCACCTACTTGTCACCAGTGACTCCTGCGCTAAGTGATACAATATCCTTAGGCTCGAGAAATGGTAACTGTTTATGGAACCGTGCCCCTTAGCGTATCTGTATCTAGATTATCCCTATAGTGTATTATAACTGCGTGTTGTTCAGATGTTGCTGAACATAGTTCAATGAACGTGTATAGCACCTCCAAAGCCCATCGAGACAGCACACATGCGTTCTGCCGCGATCTTCAGACAGTCCTCCATAACTCTTCATCGCTTTCATAAGCGGCTGCTCTGCGGTCTTGTCTGGTCATATGCGTGAATACTGTTTTTCACAATGACAAATAATGAAGTAGCATTCAGCTGTGAACCTGTGAAATTCCTGAGATTACATTTTGTTTTTTTTTTAAACATATCATGTCCTGGCAGTACAGATGTATACTCGTAGCGTAGTTCACATGATCTACTGCATGGAAATAGGAATCATCTGATTGACACGCAGATTACAGTGCAGATTACAGTTCCCCATCCATGCGGAAATGTATGATGAGACAAAAGAAATTATTCAGGTAGTGAAGGGAGACGAAAATTTAATAGTCATGGGTGACTGAAATTCGATAATAGGAAAAAGGAGAGAAGGAAACGTAGTAGGTGAATATGGATTGTGGGAAGAAATGAAAGAGGAAGCCGCCTGGTAGAATTTTGCACAGAGCATAACTTAATCATAGCTAACACTTGGTTCAAGAATCATAAAAGAAGGTTGTATACATGGAAGAAGCCTGGAGATACTGACAGGTTTCAGATAGATTATATAATGCTAAGACAGAGATTTAGGAACCAGGTTTTAAATTGTAAGACATTTCCAGGGGCAGATGTGGACTCTGACCACAATCTGTTGGTTATGAACTTTAGATCAAAACTGAAGAAACTGCAAAAAGGTGGGAATTTAAGGAGATGGAACCTGGATAAACTGATTAAACCAGAGGTTGTACAGGGTTTCAGGGAGAGCATAAGGGAACAATTGACAGGAATGGGGGAAAGAAATACAGTAGAAGAAGAATGAGTAGCTTTGAGGGATGAAATAGTGAAGGCAGCAGAGGATCAAATAGGTTAAAAGACGAGGGCTAGTAGAAACCCTTGGGTAACAGAAGAAATATTGAATTTAATTGATGAAAGAAGAAAATACAAAAATGCAGTAAATGAAGCAGGCAAAAAGGAATACAAACGTCTCAAAAATGAGATCGACAGGAAGTGCAAAATGGCTAAGCAGGCATGGCTAAAGGACAAATGTAAGGATGTTGAGGCTTATCTCACTAGGGGTAAGATAGATATTGCCTACAGGAAAAGTAGAGAGACCTTTGGAGAAAAGAGAACCACTTGTATGAATATCAAGAGCTCAGATGGAAACCCAGTTCTAAGCAAAGAAAGGAAAGCAGAAAGGTGGAAGAAGTACACAGAGGGTCTATACAAGGGCGATGTACTTGAGGACAATATTATGGAAATGGAAGAGGATGTAGATGAAGATGAAATGGGAGATATGATACTGCGTGAAGAGTTTGACAGAGCACTGAAAGACTTGAGTCGAAACAAAGCTTCGGGAATAGACAACATTCCATTAGAACTACTGACAGCCTTGGGAGAGCCAGTCCTGACAAAACTCTACCATCTGATGAGCAAAATGTATGAGACAGGCGAAATACCGTCGGGCTTCAAGAAGAATAAAAAAATTCCAATCCCAAAGAAAGCAGGCGTTGACAGATGTGAAAATTACCGAACTATCAGTTTAATAACTCACGGCTGCAAAATACTAACGCGAATTCTTTACAGACGAATGGAAAAACTGGTAGAAGCCGACCTCGGGGATGATCAGTTTGGATTCCGTAGAAATGTTGGAACACGTAAGGCAATACTGACCCTACGACTTATCATAGAAGCTAGACCAAGAAAAGGCAAACCTACGTTTCTAGCATTTGTAGACTTGGAGAAAGCTTTTGATAATGTTGATTGGAATACTCATTCAAATTCTGAAGGTGGCAGGGGTAAAATACAGGGAGCGAATGGCTATTTATAATTTGTACAGAAAGCAGATGGCAGTTATAAGAGTCGAGGGATATGAAAGGGAAGCAGTGGTTGGGAAGGGAGTGAGACAGGGTTGTAGCCTCTCCCCGATGTTATTCAATCTCTATATTGAGCAAGCACTAAAGGAAACAAAAGAAAAATTCGGAGTAGGTATTAAAATCCATGGAGAATAGATAAAAACTTTGAGGTTCGCCGATGACATTGTAATTCTGTCAGAGACAGCAAAGGACTTAGAAGAGCAGTTGAACGGAATGGATGGTGTCTTGAAGGGAGGATATAAGATGAACATCAACAAAAGCAAAACGAGGATAATGGAATGTAGTCGAATTAAGTCGGGTGATGCTGATGGAATTAGATTAGGAAATGAGACACTTAAAGTAGTAAAGGAGTTTTGTTATTTGGGGAGCAAAATAACTGATGATGCTCGAAGTAGAGAGGATATAAAATGTAGACTGGCAATGGCAAGGAAAGCGTTTCTGAAGAAGAGAAATTTGTTAACATCGAGTATAGATTTAAGTGTCAGGAAGTCGTTTCTGAAAGTATTTGTATGGAGTGTAGCCATGTATGGAAGTGAAACATGGACGATAAACAGTTTGGACAAGAAGAGAATCGAAGCTTTAGAAATGTGGTGCTACAGAAGAATGCTAAAGATTAATGGGTAGATCACGTAACTAATGAGGAGGTATTGAATAGGATAGGGGAGAAGAGGAGTTTGTGGTACAACTTGACTAGAAGAAGGGATCGGTTGATAGGACACGTTCTGAGGCATCAAGGGAACACCAATTTAGTATTGGAGGGCAGCGTGCCGGGTTAAAATCGTAGAGGGAGTCCGAGAGATGAATACACAAAGCAGATTCAGAAGGATGTAGGCTGCAGTACGTACTGGGAGATGAAGAAGCTTGCACAGGATAGAGTAGCATGGAGAGCTGCATCAAACCAGTCTCAGGACTGAAGACCACAACAACATCTATGCGGAAGTACTGAATGCGTATGTTAGCAGTATGACCATAATGCTATCTGAAGAAATCCTGTTTTCAACAACAGCTCAGGCAGATTTGGAGGGTAGTGGGGTAAGATTGAGGTTACCGGTCGCTTCAGGTTTCCTAAGGACATCAGCCCACTTTACCTCTCAATCCTCCAATACAAGAGGAAATAAACTTCCCATTTCCTGTGATTGGTAAACGTTGACCATTACGGGGACGTAGTATTATGATTTTGAAATGTTGTAAAATTATACTCATAATGTTAAAACCTCCACTTTTTTGTACTTTTTTGATAATTTTAGAAATTTACCGTTCCCTTGAAACTATGTGTATTGGTAGATATGTAGTATGAAATATGTTCAACCAGCGAAAATTCAAGGAAGTTAAACGTTATGCAATAAAATTCTACCTGGTTTTTGTCGTAGAACCGAAGGGGAAAAACGTAAGCAGAACAAATTGATAATAGTGCCACAATTTTGCGGTTTTTCTGTTCCTCCGCCAAGTTATCACAAGGTTTTCGAGGTTTCCGCATTACAGCCCACGTACGTTTAACATATCAAAAGTTCTGAAAAATCGGTGACTTCGTAAGGTAGCCCGCTTTTTCGAGTACCTACAAATAGAACTACAATGAAAAACGAGCTGTCCTCTCTTTTCGACGTCCTCCGTCAATCTCATCTGGAAAAGATCCCATATTGCGCTACAGTAGTCCAGAAGAGGATGGACAAACGCAGTGTAGAAAGTCTGTTTAGCAGATTTGTTACAATTTCTAAGTGTTCTAACATTAAAACGCCATCTTTAATTCGCTTTCGCCACAACATTTTCTACGTGATGGTTCCAGTTTTAAGCTGGTCATGAGTGTAATCCCTAGGTATTGAACCAATAACATTTAAATACGTGTGTTTTATCGTATGACTGAAATAGTATAGAAATTTTTTAGTGCTCATGTGGAGGATCTAACACTTTTTATTGTTTAGTTTCAATTGACACTCTTCGTACCGTACGGATATCTTGTCTAACTCATTTTGCAACTCGTTTTGATCTCCTGGTTACTTTATTAGACGGTAAACGAAAGCACCATCTGCAAATTATCTGAGAGGGCTGCTCAAGTTGGCTCTTAAATAATTTATAATTCATGATAACAACATAGGGGCCTATAAGCTTCCTTAGGGAATCCTAGACATGATTTCCGTTTCACTGGATGTCTTTCCGTCCATTACTACGATCTGTCATCTTTCTGGAACGAAATCACGAATGAAGGCACACAGCTGTTTGATTGCTAGCCGATTATGAGGAACAGTGTCCGCCCCTGGAAGCTGAGTGGTCAGCGCGACGGAATGCCGTACCTAACGGCCCGGGTTCGATCCCCGGCTTGGTCGGAGATTTTCTACGCTCAGGAACTGGATGTTGTGTTGTTCTTATCGTCATCATTTCATCCCCATCGAAACGCAAGTCGCCGAAGTGACGTCAACTCGAAAGACTTGCACCAGGTGGTCTACCCGACGGGAGGCCCTAGCCACACGACATTTCCATGAGGAACTGTGTCAAAAGCTTTCTGGGAATCTAGAAATACAGATAAGCCTTACCACGACCTATCGACAAATCGTAGTATGTCTTTGAGGCAAAGATTCTGGTCCTTGGAACGGGTCAGCGAGAAGACGTGCGTGGGCTGGAAAAGGGGGGGGGGGGATTTGATAGTTGGGTGCGCGAGGTGGCGCGGAGGGAGCTGGGTGGCGGTTGTGGACTGAAGCGATGCGCTGTTAGCCCCTGGTCTACTGGCTTCCAACGTTCCTGGGTCCGATAGAAGACGACGTGGTCACACGAGACGTAAGGGTGCAGAGTGTGATGCTGGTTGGACCATCTGGTTGGAACGGAGCAGAGCAGTCCGAAGGGTCCGGTCTATCTGCAATAGGATCAGCTGTTGAATGTGTGGCCTGTTGGAAATACGTCCGCTGACCAGCGCCACTCACATCAGCTGCCTTCAACGCCGACTAAACATCCGGTGAGGATATGCTTGGTATGGAACTATTCGAACTACGGTTCCGTTTCTCTGCTACATTTAGGTAGTGGTACATGCAGGTTAATTTGACGACTAGTTCATGGCTCCGCAGTGACGATTCCCACCAGATTCGTAATGACCGTTGGTCAAACATCGGCAACCGACAGTACAAACAAGTGCTATAGAGTTGTTCTGCTCAGCATTCCCGCATTGTAAATGCTCCAGGACTATCGTTCACTCTGAGGTGTTCTATGTATTACAGATCATAATGCCCGTGCGTCCCTGCGGGTCTCGGCCGTGTTAACGTTGCTAGTTATTTTCGGTATAAGAGATTAGTGCTGTTTATATTGATTTTGTTGTATTTATGCATCTTAAACTGTGCAATCGAGAGGGCCTACTTGCTTTGGGGCCGCTCTGTAGTGTAACTTGCTTCCTTTTCACGGGAAGATCACAGTGCAAATTAGCAGGTAGAATAATAATGCATTCGTCCTGGGGTGTGCTTGATCAATTTTGAAAGCGTTGTTAGCGAGTCTTCTTAATTTTCCTGGCCCTCTCTGCTACTTTTCTTAGCTCTCTTCTCCCGTGTTAAATTTTGTCTTTAGTCTAACCTGACCTCTTTCTAGAGCTCCTCGCGAGTCGTTTACTGTTCCGGGGGAAGGAGAGGCAGATAACATCTTAACACTCACTATTCATTGCGTTCGTAGCTCGTTCGCCTGAAGATTTTGTTTCGTCGATCTGTCCTAAGCTGAACTCACACCCGATACTGCGGTCGGAGACTTGTATTTCTAAGAGAGTATCTTGTGTGTTACACACATGTTCTGCTCCCGTGCTTAGGTTAAAGGTCAGTGCGGCGAGTCGTATTGACCAGTCGGCTAAGATGGTTTCTGCTAATTTTGATGTTACTTTATTTATGACACCGCTGTTCTTATGTAACTGCTTTTGTTGGTAAAATTTTATTTTAACTTTGGTACAGCTCTTGGAGCACTTGATATTCCTCTTTTGCGTTTCTGATTAGTAAAGTTAATTATCATTGCTGTTAAGTCTAAAAACTGCCTAGTAGTACTTGTTAAATTACATTACATTTTGTCATTTGTGAAAGGAAGTCAATAATTATATCGTTAGAGTTCTTTGAAAGTGCGGCGCATTTGTAAAATAAATCGCATAGAACTGTTTTAGCATTCGCAGTCATTTGCATTTAGGCACGGCGTCAGATCTTGTGATTCCCCATTGGCGCTATGTCGCACTACATCTAGTAGCCTTTGAGAACAACACATAAAATCAATGATAGCGAAAGCAGACTGTTTTAGAGATGTTATAATTTATAAACACATCGGAATTGTTATTCACTCTGCTACTGCTTATCATACACCAGCAAACAGCAAATAATTCTTAAGATAAACATGTGACCTCAGTTCCGGTAATAGAAATACAGTCCTGCGGGTTCTGGGTTTGTTATATGATGTGTCTTATGCACTGTAAAATGCGAAAAGTTAATATCAATCCATCTCTACAGCTGACAAGATCAATGCTACAGTATTATCGACCTAAAGTTGCTATAAGCGTATATCTATCTCTTTCTAGTATTTTAGGCATAATACTTGCGGGGAAACGGGGCGTTGCCCAGGAATTTATTTACAGTTGCGTGTGCACGCCCTTACCACACAGCGTCTGGTCTTGTGCTTAATGTTTATGACGTCATATCTCCTGATCTATGAGTCGTACAATGACACAATCTTGTAGGTGCGTTCAGCGGCATATGTGGGTACTGTCTGCGAAATTTACTGCGAAAAAAGTAGCAAAGAAATAATAAATTAAAACGTCATGTGTGCTGCGGCAGTTTTTTCACGCATCTTATACTTTATGATGTCATATATCCTGAATTTTGTGTCGTACAATGATATAATTTTGCACTTACATTCAGTGGTTTATGTGCATACTGTCTGTAAAATATGTCGAGAATACAGTTAGTAGTAAAGGAGTAGTAAATTATAACGTCATACCTTACGCGGTTCTTTTATTTAATAAACAGCGGAGAAGTAGCAAGCCGAAAACACTTCTCCTTTAATCATTTTGTAGGGGTTGTCAGCGATAAAAAAATCATAAAGATTTGAAATTGTGTGAAAATTTTGTTCCAAGTAGGCAAGTGCTTTTATTCTCATATACTGGACGACTAAAGTCTGGGAATTCAAGCGCCGTGGACCACGCTGCTTTTTCACCCCCACCCCACCACTATGATAGGTTGGTGATTGTTACCTCCACAGTGACAGTCACTTGACAGTAAGATATATGTGTGACAAGTGTGATTGAAATTCCACTGCTTTAGGAGAAGATGTGGAACATTCGTACATACGTACAAACACACACGCACATCCATTTTTATAATACGTATTTATGGATAGCTTTTTATCACATAATCATATTTTGTGTGTCTACCAATGTCTTCTGTTCAGTAATTGGTCCAAGAGACCCAATAAACATCTTTAGTGTGAGGTGAAATGGAAAACAAATCCACTTTCATTGTGGATTTGTTTTCCCCAAATCCACATTGAACATTCCACGGTCGGGAGACGGTGTTTGTTTCGCCGACTCACGTAGGGCTGTGAAATAAAATTCGGAAGTCGCCCTTTGCCAGTGTGACTTATCTTGTCCATATCGTGTGAACGTTCTGCATAAAGCCGGTTTGATGCAGCAGAGCCACCATTTAAGCGCTGAATCGTACGAACGTTGCCGCCGTTGACATTGTCGCCACTTGACTTCAATCTCCCGTAAACAGTTTTCATCCTGCAGGTGGGTAACGTTGAGCTTCCACGGGCCTCTACTGCGCCATGTCTTCTGTCGTGGCAGAGCGATGGTGCAGATGTAAGCCTGGTGCTCTGTAAAGGCTGTGGGCCACACCTCGGCATCAGTCGTCGCCTTGCGTAGCGCACGTGCCACATACACCCTGTTGAGTCGACTAGCTGAGTGGCTTGTAAAGTACGCACATACGCGCTGTCTCTGTGCGCCATTTCCCAGGTGTCATGCAGTGCAAGATCTAGGACCAGCGTCTGTAACGCCGGGCAAGGAATGAAGTATGGCCGTTGGTCTTGGGGCCGCAGAACGCAGTTGAAGTCGTCGCCGACAATATAATTCTTCTGACGTGCTCGAAATAGCGGCGACAATTCCTCTGTGTAAAAGACTGTACATTCGTGTCTCTTGGTCGAGCCACGCGGTGCGTAAACATTCACCAAATGTACATCCCCCACAGTCAGGGCAACACCACGGGTCGATGGTAAGTATTCCACATCTTCCGCCACTATTCCTTCTCGTAACAGCATGGCTGTGTCACCGCTACCGTCCTAACCTGTTAAAGGATAGACGTCATAACCGTAAAACTCAGCTAGGGCATCGTTTCGTACCTCCTGCAGAAAAACTGTGTCGACGTCCGCTGCTCGTAGCATATCTTGCAGCAATTGTATCTTTACTGAGATGCTAATACCCCTGATGTTAAATGTGCCAATACGGTAGACGTGTGACATCTTATCTGTTGTGCACTGCTGGGAATTTACGCATCTACTGATCGGCCGTCGACGGAGCGTTCTTCTTGGACCGCGACATGACGACACTTCCTCATTGGCCGCCATGGACAGGGTTCCCTCGCGACTCATTGTCGGTGGCCTCCTGCATCTCATCAGTTTGTTCCATTTCTTGTGCCCAATCTCCTAATGCATTGGTATGGACTCTCGCTGTTGACGGGCGTTCATCTGCAGGTGGGACCTCATCGTATACGTACATATTTGTATCCATCGCGTCTCGTTGATGTGGCGGCTTCTTCACGGTTTGTAGCACCGACACTGTGGATGTGACGTCGTCCTGGCCTGATGGTGGAAACGAATCTTGATCGTTCCCACTGTCTTGTTCGTCGTCTCGGTTGTGGTTCTCGTCTTCTGTGGACAGCTGTCTCTTCTTTCGTTTCTTCGATAGCTGTTTTCGTGGTGGGGCTTCCATGTCTGCTGAGGGATGCTGTTCAGTGCGAGCCTTTTGCTGATCCGCTTCCATATCTGAATATGGGTTCGACTGGAGCGTGGTAGGACCATGGCTCTGCAACTGTTGTGAGGCGTGTGGCTGGTGGTGTGACAAGGCCATTTGCCCCGTCAGTGACGTGGGATCTGGGAGATAATCGCAGATTCTACGGGGAACGGCTTGTCATGCGCGTCGCCCACGTCGTTTCGTAGCGCTTCCACGTACGTAATAGACAGCGACGTCATCTGCTGTGGCGGCTGCTGGACATGGCCTTCCTGTCCGCGGCCAGGGCAGGTTTTCGGTAGACAATCGTATATAACGATGGCTCGGCAGCCAACTATTGTCACTGAACGGTATGTGCTTCTGGAGTTCAGTTCTTATTTGGCGCACTCCGTTGAGTACGGGATAAATCTCGAAGCTGGTCCATTTCTCCACGGCATGGTAAGGGGGAAGTGCTCCGATAACCATGTCCGCAGGGACTTCGAACGGAAGTTCGAATACGCGACGGTTCTCACTCCGAGACCAGCATGATCAACCACACCCACGTCGGCGTGGCAAAAGCGGTAACCTTCAGTGGATCGACGGATAAGTCTGTCACACGCTGCCTCGTCTATGTTTTACGTATACGACGCTGGCCACGTTTGATAAGTGAATTCCTGTCAGCTCCCGGGAATCTAATTATACTGCTTCGCGCATGAAACGTTCGATTTCATGTGATTTTGGTCCTGTGTAATGTGCGTCGAACGTGAAATTGATAGTCGCCTTCCGCTAAGAAAGAGCCATCGTGATCTGTATTGATCAATACACTGCTATGCGAAGCCTCACGGATGTAGACAAAGCTCGCGCTAAACGGGGCGCGGCCGGTGCGCTAGGCACGTCCGAGCCGCTACAAAGCCGAAGGCGAACTGCCACTAACCCACATTGCCACACAGGTTCACACACATACCCGTATTACCCCGGCACACCTCCCTCTTTGATCCAAATTCTCACCGCCACTTTAAATTCCCCCTTACACACGACCAGAATTGCTGGAACTCTCCATGTTCGGGGATAGTATGTCGCAGCACTCGTGTGCGGCCAGGCATTGTCATGCTGAAAGACTGGTCCATGTGTGGATGAACTCTCTGAGTTAGAAACTCGATTATGGCATGCTGTTTCTCACGCATCGACATAGTTAAATGTTATACACAGCCATGTTACATGCTACAATTCGGAATCCTCTAGTGTCAGAGGTCTCATATGTATACGTGAAGGATAAACATGTAGAATGTTAACAACGATTGTTTTATTTAAAACGCCCAGAGAGTTCTCACAAAAGAAATTTGTAGGCATTACTCTCCAACATGCCCTCGTAAATCAATAGATGCCTTATGCTGATATAAAGATAACCGTTTAACCAGTAATCACTGTTTTCTACACTGCAATCTTGCCACACAAAGGTTTATATAAAATCTATGACATTCTACTTGACAAATCGCTGTCTCCATTCAATGTTCGGTAATTATAAGATGCACCAGATGTTGAAGACTGAATTTAACTTTATCTACTATCTCTCTAAATCTGTGTTCTAGGGCTGGCGTCATTGATAAGTAATCAAAATGGCCTCAGTCCCGTGTTTGAAAACCGCCACCGCTTAAATTTCTATTAATAACCAGCACTGGTGGCCAAAGACTTCCAGCATAAGAAGTTCAAATGGTTGAAATGGCTCTGAGCACTATGCGACTTAACATCTATGGTCATCAGTCCCCTAGAATTTAGAAGTACTTAGACCTAACTAACCTAAGGACATCACACAACACCGTCATCACGAGGCAGAGAAAATCCCTGACCCTGCCGGGAATCGAACCCGGGAACCCGGGCGTGGGAAACGAGAACGCTACCGCACGACCACGAGCTGCGGACGGAAAAGCGCTCCTAAAGTTGGAAGAGTCAGCAATTATGAACGGCATGAGAATGCAGAAGGAAACCTCTGCATTAAAGACACATAGCGTGTATCCACAGGACATGTGGCCTGTAATCGAAAAAGTATCATGATGATCTTTCCATTGGCAAAAGATTCCACAGTGGTCCCCCCCTTTGGATCTCCTGGGAAAGGGGCAGGGGGACGGACTGCCAAGGGGGAGATGACCATGAGAAAAAGATTGAGTAAGCAACGAAAGGATAACGTTCTACTAGTTGGGGTGTGGAATGTCAGAAGCTTGAACGTGGTAGGGAAGCTAGAAGATCTGAAATGGGTAACGCAAAGGCTCAGTCTAGATATAGTAGGGGTCAGCGCGGTGGAATGGAAAGAAGACAAGGATTTCTGGTCAGATGAGTATATCAATAGCAGCAGAAAGTGACTTTAACTGGCGTAGGATTCATTATTAATAGGGAGCTAGGACAGAGAGTGTGTTACTGTGAACAGTTCTGTTACAGGATTGTTCTTATCACAATCGACAGCAAACTCACAGTGACAACGTCGGTTCAGGTATACATGCCGACGTCGCAAGCTGAAGATGTAGAGATAGAGGAAGTATATGAGGATACTGAAGGGGTAATACAGTACGTAAAGAGAGATGAAAATCTGATAGTCATGGGGAACTGGAATGTAGTTGTAGGGGAAGCTGTTGAAGTAAAGGTCAAAGGAGAATATGTTCTTGAGCAAGGAATGAGAGAGGAGAAAGACTAATCAAGTTCCGTAATAAATTTCAGCTATACACTCTGTTTAAGCATAACAAGAGGAGGTACTCGAATATTTGGAAAAGGCCAGTTGATACTGGAAGATTTCACTTAGATTACATCATGGTCAGACAGAGATCCCGAAATCAGATACTGGATTGTAAGGCGTACCCAGGAGCATATATAGACTCAGTTCACAATGTAGTAATGGTGAAGAGCAGGCTGATGTTTAAGAAATTAGTCAGGAAGGATCAGAACACAAAGGAGTGAGAGATGGAAGTACTAAGGCATGATAAAATACGCTTGAAGTTCTCTGAGGATATAGATATGGCTTTAAGAAACAGGTCAGTAGACAGTACAGTTGAGGAGGAATGTACATCTCTAAAATGGGGGAATCACAGAAGTTGGAAAGAAAAATATAGGTACAAAGAAGGTAAGTGCGAAGATACCATGGGTAACAGAAGAAATATTTCAGTTGATCGATTAAAGAAGGAAGCAAAAAAAATGTTCAGGGACATTCAGGAATACAGAAATTCAAGTCACTGAGGAATGAAATAAATAGGAAGTGCAGGGAAGCTAAGGGGAAATGACAGCACGAAAATGTGAAGAAATCGAAAGAGGAATGATTGTCGGGAGGACTGACTCAGCATACAGGAAAGTCAAAACAACTGTAGGTAAAATTAAAAGCAAGGGTGGTAACACTAAGAGTGCAATGGGAGAGAGCAGGCAGGTGGAAAGAGTACATTGAAGCCTTCTAAAAGAGCAAGATTTGTCCGTTTCTTATAGAAGAAGAGACAGGAATCGATTTATAAGAGGTAGGGGATCCAGTATTAGAAACAGAATTTAAGCTTTGGAGGACTTAAAACCAAATAAGGCAGAAGGGATA
Source organism: Schistocerca cancellata (assembly GCF_023864275.1). Classification (NCBI taxonomy): domain Eukaryota; kingdom Metazoa; phylum Arthropoda; class Insecta; order Orthoptera; family Acrididae; genus Schistocerca; species Schistocerca cancellata. The sequence continues at coordinate 183,874,747 of NC_064633.1, forward strand.
GTTAACATTCCTTCAGAATCTCTAAAATAATTGAGGGAAGTGGTAACAAAACGGCTGTTCACGTTGGTGTGTACAATGTATCAGTCTGGCGACATACCATCTGACTTTCGGAAAAATATCATCCATACAATACCGAAGACTGAAAGAGTCGAGAAGTGCGATAATTTCGCTCAATCAGCTTAACAGCTTATGCATCCAAGTTGCTGACGAGAATAATATATCGAAGATGGCAAAGAAAGTTGTGGATGTGTTAGATGACGATTACTTTAGCTTTAGGAAAGGTAAAGGAAATAAAGAAGCAATTCTGACGTTGCTGTTGATAATGGAAGCAAGACTAAAGAAAAATCAAGACACACTCAAAGGGTTGTGGACCTGAAAAAAGCGCTCGACAGTGTAAAATGGTGCAAGATGTTCGAAATTCTGCGAAAAACAAGGGTAACCTGTAGGGAGAGACTGGTAATAAACAGTATGAACAAGTGTCAAGAGGGAATAATAAGAGCAAACGACCAAGAACGAAGTGTTCGGATTAAAAAGGGTGTAAGACAGCAATGTAGTCTTTCGCCCTTGCTGTTCAATCTGAACATCGAAGATGCAGTGATAGAAGTAAATGAAAGGTTCAGAGAAAGAATTGAAGTTCAAGATGGAAGAGTATCGATGATACGATTCGCTGATGACATTGCTATCAAAGTGAAGAAAAATTACATGATCTTTTGAGGGGAATGAACAGTTCAATGAGTACAGAACATGAATTGAGAGTAAATCGAAACCAAAGGAATGAGAAGTAGCAGAAATGAGAACAGCTAGCAACTTAACATGAGGATTGATAGTCATGAAGTCGATGAAGTTAAGACGTCAAAATAGCCAATGACGGACAGAGCAAGGAGGATGTCAAAAGAAGACTAGTAGTGGCGAAGAGAGCATTCTTGGCCAAGAGAAGTCTACTAGTATAAAAAAATAGGCCTTAATTTGAGGTAGAAATTTCTGAGAATGTACGTATGGAGCACAGCATTCTATAGTGTGAAGCATGGTCTATGGGCGCATTTGAGATGTAGTGCTGCAGACGAATGTTGAAAATTAAATGTGCTGAAAAGGTAAGGAATGAGGAGGTTCTGTGCAGAATGGGAGAGGAAAGGAATATGTGGGAAACACCAACAAGGAGAAGGGACAAGACGATAGGACATCTGTTAAGACATCAGGGAACGGCTACCATGTTACTAGAGGGAGTTGTAGATGGCAAAAACTGTAGAGGAAGACAGAGATTGGAATACATCCAGCAAATAATTGAGGATGTAGGCTGCAGGTAGTACTCTAAGATGGAAAGGTTGCCACAGGAGAGGAATTCGTGGTGGACAGCATCAAACCAGTCAGAAGACTGATATGACTAAAAAAAAACAAAATGCTAACGCTTCGATTGTGATGCCCCAGCCTTCGAACACTGGCCTCCACTTTTCTTGCAATTCGTGGTTTTTGAGAGAGTGATGCTGTGCCATTTTGGTCTTTATCATTCAGACATGTTACATCACACTGGAAGTGTCTGTGCCATCTGTCATCTGGTGGTGGATTATTGCCTTACACTTCCATCAGCTCAGCAAAGATTCTTGCAGCATCGTCCCCCTTCAAAATGTACGAAAGTCATTAGCGCACGATACTCCAGTTTATCAATGGGCTGCACAGTTCTGACTGGTGTGCGGCGTGGGTACTGCAGACATGTGCCTGAAAAGTCTGCTATTGTGTATCGAGATCATCCCACGGCATATCAAGGTTGGTAAGAGAATGGTATGTCCCCATCTGATACCGGTAAGAGCCGCATAGGACCTGGCGGACGCAGTGGTACACGTCCACTAATCCAACACCTGCCACCACGATATAGGACAGCAGGCGGCAGCTGCTCATCCCACTTGGGCTTGGAGGCACTACGCTACGACTCCTTCGTTTGTGCTTCGTCCTTGTTGACACTGAGATAGCTGGAGTCTGTTTCTTACTGCAGTATTTGTAATGAATCTTTGTAGGCCTAGAGAAATACAAATTAAGTAAATCTTCTGTTCGATGTGTTAACTTATTTGCTAATCATTTCTGCTTCTGTCTATCTTTCCTACAACGACAGTTGCCACTCCACTCTGTAGTCCACCTATCCCTGCGTACGAAGTCGCACACAACAGAAACAAACAAAAAATTAATCGTGTAACTTTACTTTTATGAGATGATAATTAAAGCTTAATGACCACCTGTCGTTTGTTTGTTACGCTCTGTAATTCCGCTACAGTATCTCCGTCTGAATTTCTAAGGAGATGCGAGCGAAGAGCCATTGATTTTCTCGACCGTTTTGCATGTAAATTAAGAAGCGCGGCTGTCGCTCATTTTAAGCAATCGTTGCGACAGCTCCCGCGCGAGTCCATTAACTCAATTATCTAGCGCGGAGCCGCTGGGCCGGCGCTCAAGTGGTGATAAACGATTAATCGAGGTCTGCATCGGTGGCGGCGTCACTTAACACTTTTATCGGCCCTTCCGGCGCCTGTTTTACGGTGGCGCGGCCGCGATAGGGTCTTTTGTGTTCGCGGCCCTACAACTGCGGGCGCGCCGCTTTACGTCCTGTTTAAAGCATTTATTTGATGGCGGGGGCTAGAGCGGTAACGAAATTCAATTACCGCTGCCGCCGTGCCGGTTTGTCTTTATATTTCGAGTATTACCGTTGTTAACGGCTGGTCGTCAGGCTCTGGCGGAAGTAAACTTGACGGTAGTTCGGCCGGAGAAACAAAGTGTTTCGCAGCCTTCTTTACGGCGCAGTGTTCCGGCAACATGATAACAGTGGTGACATTTTAGTGAGGCGGTGGGGCGTAGACAGTTAACGTTTCAGCGTAGGGCGTCTTACAGCTTACTCCCTGCACTACGTTGTAACACAGAAGGCAGCACCAGGCAAACGAAGAAAGAACCTAGAAAGGTCAGCAGTTTCACTGCTGAGATTTATTCAGATGCACTGTGGAACAATTGTAGATGAAAAGTGAGTTATAAGTTCTCAATGACACCCTTGTACAGGCTTTGAGGTTAAGGGATGGGAAGGTAGGACTTGGTTATTTAACCCTTGAGTGGTAAGCCACTGACCACGTATTGTACAATTCATTTAACCGTTTATTAGACAATAACAAAGACAATTTCGACACTGATTCATGTACAATATTTTAACAATAGCTGACACATCATGTACTAAAAGATACAACAAGGTAAACCACAGCTAAACAAATAATTACTTGTTCTATGTAAGCAGACCATGGACAATCCACTGGACCGTGACCTTTATACAGAATTATTCTCATCTGACACCCGCTGACCGACGAGACTAATTTTACTAAAGCTTCATCAAATGTCTTTTAGTTATTCATAAATGATTCTCCTCACATGAGCAGTTAAATAAAATTAATATAAATGCAGAGCTATACTACAAATTTATAGTTAAAATTTTTGGTTAGAAAATTATTGCACTTGATTAAACAGCAAATATATTAAAGAAACACACACACAATTGAACTGCCATTTCTGTTGAGCTAGAATTTCAAGAAGGCAATATACACAAATGTCAGCTGTCAACACACAATATAGACAAATGTCAGCTGTCAACACACAGGAAAATGCAACAAGCTGAATCAAATATTGAAAACACATTCTTACATGTCAGCTAGCAGTACTTGACTGCCCAACCAAAAAGTTTTTAACGTTAAAGCTCTGAATACAGAACAGAGGCAGTTGTTTGCATTCACATCCAATTCAAATTACACAGAAGCTCACAAAATTTTAAATTTTACCGTCAGATAAACATGAAGCAGCCGAGCAAGGAAAGAGAGATAATTTGAATTATTCCTAACATAGTATAAACGACCAGTTCAAAATGGTTCAAATGGCTCTGAGCACTATGGGACTCAACTTCTGAGGTCATTAGTCCCCTAGAACTTAGAACTAGTTAAACCTAACTAACCTAAGGATATCACACACATGCATGCCCGAGGCAGGATTCGAAACTGCGACCGTAGCGGTCTCGCGGTTCCAGACTGCACCGCCTAGAACCGCACGGCCACTTCGGCCAACCTAAATGACCAGTATGCACAGCCAAAGCAACCAAAATCTTAAAATTTACACTTCTAAGCGCCGCAGTAATTAAATATAACGGAAAACACTAGTGACCCCCGCGCGCCTGTTCCGGTCCGCCAGAGTTGACAGTACATTCTGCCACGTAGTGCAAAATAGCGATGCCTTAGCCGTGCGCGGACACACCAGATTTAAGTGACAGATTATTAGGTTCTGTACCAGGAAAAAACACAAGTATTAACACACGAAAAACAAACATAAAAAAAACTTCTTCACCTCAGTTCCAAGAGTTATTATTAGGTTCTGTACCAGGAAAAAACACAAGTATTAACACACGAAAAACAAACATAAAAAAAACTTCTTCACCTCAGTTCCAAGAGTTCCGGAACCTGTACAGAAAATTGGAATAGAGAATAACATAAGCACCATTTCCGCCCTTATTATTGCTCATGAAAACCACACAGTGCATATTGTATCACCATACAGCGATACCTTCAGAGGTGGTGGTCCAGATTGCTATACACACCGGTACCTATAATACCCAGTAGAACGTCCCCTTGCATTGATGCATGCCTTTATTCGTAGTGGCATGCTATCCACAATTTCATCAAGGCACTGTTGGTCCAGATTGTCCCACTCCTCAACGGCGATTCGGCATAGATCCCTCTGAGTGGTTGGTGGATTACGTCGTCCCTAAACAACCCTTTTCAATCTGTCCCAGACATGTTCGATAGGGTTCATGTCTGGAGAACATGCTGGCCACTCTAGTCGAGCGATGTCGTTATCCTGAAGGATGTCATTCGCAAGATGTGCATGATGAGGGCGCGAATTGTCGTCCATAAAGACGAGTGACTCGCCAATATGCTGCCGATATGGTTGCACTGTCAGTATGAGGATGGCATTCATGTATTGTACAGCCGTTACGCACACTCCGCTGCAGAGTGAAAATCTCATTCTGGAAACATCCCCCAGGCTGTGGCTAAGCCCTGTCTCCGCAATATCCTTTCTTTTAGGAGTGCTAGTTCTGCAAGGTTCGCAGGAGAGCTTCTGTGAAGTTTGGAAGGTAGGAGACGAGGTACTGGCAGAAGTAAAGCTATGAGGAGGGAGCGTGAGTCGTGCTCGGGTAGCTCAGTTGGTAGAGCACTTGCCCACGAAAGACAAAGGTCCCGAATTCGATTCTCGGTCCGGCACACAGTTTTAATCTGCCAGGAATAATATCGCTTTGGTTCACTCCGAGACGCCTGCACACTTCCCTTGTTGAGAGCCCTTCCTGGCACAAAGAAACAATCCAGACGCGATCGAACCGCGGTATTGACCGTCTAGGCGTCGTTAAACTACAGACAACATGAGCTGTGGACCTTCTTCCTGGTGGAATGACTGGAAATGATCGGCTGTCGGATCGCCTCCGTCTAATAGGCGCTGCTCGTGCATGGTTGTTTACATGTTTGGGTGGGTTTAGTGGCATCTCTGAACAATCAAAGGGACTGTGTCTGTGATACAGTATCCACAATCAACGTCTGTCTTCAGGAGTTGTGGGAACTGGGGTCATGCAAGACTTTTATTGATGTGTATTTTATTTAAGAACTCGCTTAGCAGCACGTCTCTCGCACAGTGGTCTCATAACCCCATTAAACCAATACGTTTTACAAGCTTGAAAATATAACTTGCGAACGTATGTTAGTAAAAACAGCTCTAATCTCAAGTATGACATTCGCACTAATACTGCCAGACACTTGAACAACCCACAGGAGTAAGTTTAACGTGAATATTAACATTGAATCGGATAGGGCGAGGTAACCAATGTCTGTCAAGAGGAGGTACGGCAAACGTAGCATACGATGTGGCTGTACAGTTCCAATGCAGCAGGCAGGCATAGTCCCCATTTGCATAGTCCCAGCAGCAGGGTCCACACTAGAGATGGGGGATCCGCTCTTGAACTAATTCATAGAGTTCAATCTTTCAAAGGAGTGAACAATCAGTGATTCAGAAAAAAAGAACGGTAGCTCCAAACGTTTCCCACGGCAGAGAGAGAGAGAGAGAGAGAGAGAGAGAGAGAGAGAGAGAGAGAGAGAGAGCATATCAGCAGCGCCTCTGCTGGTCAGAGCACAGTGCACGCCACACAACACAGCCAGCGCTGGCCTCTGCCCTGCTTCTACCTTGGCTGCCTGCATTGTGCAGTGCCCCATTGGATTTTGTGTTTCACATATGCCGTGCCGTCTCTGTGCGTCGTCTGCCGTGTGCACTGTGCAGTGTCTGGCGCAGCTTAACTTCGCATCGCACTCTGTCGGCGATCGTTTCAGTCGCACGTCCTGCCCTCTGGGCAGTTGATGTGAGCAACAGGACAGAGAGCCACCTAGCTGATAACATAGGAACTACTTGCAAAAACCTGCTCGCAAGGGAGCGGACGATTTGTCTCGGAGCGGGTGAGTTCACCGCTCCCCCCCACCCTCGGAACTCGCCCGCTCAACGCTCACCCCACCATCTCGACTCTAGCCAGAGCGTCGAGCAAAGCGACTCAGGTGTCACTCTGGTCTCTGCGGTCTCAGCTCACGCAGTAATACAGCTCGCGGCTCGACCTGCTCGACTCAGCGCCTCTGCATCGGAGTTCGTCCCCACTGGATATTGTTCTTCGTAGTAATACCGCTATGTATATTACATTATTATGTTATGTGTACATCAATTGTTTTTATTTTATTTTTATTTGTTTAAACTGATTAGATTAGGTTCCTGATGACTCCTCTTACTATAGGATTTTTATTATGGACACTCGAATTTACGCTTTAATTACGAGCGAACCGATAAACGTATCGCAAAATGTGATACATCAATATTTTCCTTGTTTTATTCTGCGTAAGGCTATATGCAGCACTTTCGTTTTACAGTCAAATTTATATTTTTTTTTCTTATTCTGGTACGGATTTTGCGATTTTAGGCGTCTTCGAAAGGAAATGTTCACTTTAAAAATATATGGCTTGTGATGTATTTGTATGAGGTTAATGAAATTTTAATACATTATAGCCAAATATATTGTTAACGTAAATCTCAAGTTACAACATTTTCCGATCACCCAAAAAACCACGATAGTGCAAAATAAATCAATATTCAAAAACTTTGTCATATCGTGGAAATTTCAATAAACAATACAAAATTCTTAGTCATTATCTGTTTTACTTCAAAATAGGATCAAATAAGATCAAAATACAGGTATAGTACTGGAATAAACCAAGTTTAAAGGGCAATGTGCCTTCCATTTATTTTCTATTGTAAATGAGTGGTGAGTCATGAAAAAGAGCTAATTCATTTCAGGGAGTGAACAGTTCTGATCCAATCTCTGAAAAGAACAGTTTTGCCCATCTCTAGTCCACACGTGTCACGTGACGGAGCCTTCCTCAGCACAAGCCGACAGCAGTCTACCAGCGCACAACCGCGCCGTGAGACACCACTCCTCCCACACACTATAGGCCCTACCGCACAACTGCTCACACACCTCCGTCCGTTCCCCAACTCGGGCGCTGTTATTTGAAGACTCGTCAAGTCAGAGGCCACACACGTCCATGACGTTACGCGGAACCTCTCTGAGCCAGCGATGGTGTTAGGGAATCGATGTCGACGTATCAACGCTGAATGCCATGGATCAAGGCAGCCATGTAGATGCAGCGTTTCTATAATTCTGAAACGCATTTGACTCTATACCACATCTGAGCTTACAGTACGGGATATCAAGCAAAACTTGCGACTGGACTGACGATTCCTTGGTAGGGAGGAACTAGCATGTTATCTTGATCGGAGAGTCGTCTACAGATGTAGAAGTAACTTCACGCATGATTCAGGATAGTGTACTGGGACACTTGGTGCTCGAGTTGTATGCCAGTGACCTAACACAAAATGTGAATAATAATTACAAAATTTTTTGTATTAACCGGTCGACAAATTCTTTCCGAGTCTGATTTGCAGGAGATTTTTTTTACTAATTCTTAATGTTTTTGATCTGCTGATTCCAAATCTGCAATCGGTTTTGTTCTCCTTGTTCTGTTTTCAAGTAATTTGAAATTTACCGGTCGAGCCGTTTGTGGTTAGATTGATTGCTTACATTTTTATGTTATTGAAAATATTGTTGTATTGTATCTTTCTTTCAGATCTGATGTCATTTCCTCAGGGCTACGAAGAGACGTCAATGTAACAATGCAGACAGTTTCTGTTACATTTGTGGAAACTATATCCTTATTAGTCAAAGACACAGTATAACACCCTTTGTGAGCAAAGCTTTGGACTTAAGACAAGGTATAGGTCCTGCATACTGTATGTCACAACTCCGAGGAAACGTTGCGTGACTAGACGAAAGGATAGTGTAAGTGTTTATCTTCAGGAATCTACGTGTACTGGCGAGAATCAGTGGATCACACAAGTGACTGCTATTTTTGTACCGTTACTACACGAGAAAAGGTACGAAAAACGGACATAACATCTCACATGCACTCTGATGATCAACCACATCCAGTTTTTACAGCGTTCACTCCATTTTCAGGGGCTTATGGCGACCAAAACCCGGAGACAGGTGAAGGAAGTGACTTTGACATGTGTTCCTCTAATCCCTCACAGTCCTCGGTTGTCATCAGTTTAACAACTCTGAACTGAATGACCTTACGAGTGATTTGTTCCTCAAGACTTGCAGCTGAAGTGTTAGCCCCTAGACTGAAAGAAAAATGTGAATTGAGTGCTAAAATTAAAGTGTAATATCACTAAAAGTTGAAGGAGGTCTTTCTTTCATATTTTGTAGAGGAAAATAAATTTGCTTCTTACCATAATGTCTCAGGTCTTCTCCATGTATTAGAGATTTTGTTGTATAATCCAGATGGATTATTTGGAGGCACTTCAAAGCGAAGTCAGCAGTGTGCTACAACCTAATGGAAATGTCTATTCACCCGTTCCAGTTGCTCATACTGTGTATTTACGAAACGAACATAATAACATGAAGACTGTGATTAAGCTACCAAAATGCCAGGAGCACAACTGGACAATATGCGTGGACTTCAAAACTGTTAATTTGCTGATAGTCTAACAGAGAGGATTTACAAAGTACCCCTGCTTTTTTTGCATGTGGAACAGCTGAGCACGAGATAGGCACTGGAACCTGGAGGAGTGGCTATAAGTGAGACTCTATAAGCTGGATTGCCAAATGTTGTCAACGATCCAACTGTCAGTAGATAAAAAATAATTTTTCCTCCATTCCGTATCAAACTGCGTTTGATTTAACAGTTCGATAAATAGAGACGGTGATTGCTTCCAACATGCAGTCAATGCTCTTCCTGTTTTGTCCCTTGAGAAGATCAAGGCAGAAGTGTTTAACTGGACGCTACATTAGAGCACTTTTTAAGTGATAAAGAACTTGTCACAAAGATGAACGTCAAGGACGGGGCTGCATGGATGTCATTGCTGGCGGTAATGGAAAACTATATATGTTGTCAACATTTCAACTCCTGAGATGCAATGTGAGTGTTAAACTCCGTTTATTAAACAGTAATATTGATAAATTCTCTTGCAACTTCGGTGGTGTCAGCGATGACCAAGGGGATGAGTTCCAACCACAAGACAGGAAGAACGCTATCAAGGGTGATGGCACATGACGGCAGACTACTGCTGGAGTATTAAACGAGATCTGTCTCAAGCAGTCCAAAAACGTAAGAGCTTGAAATGAATATTTGTGCCTTAATAGAATGTGCTAGTTTAAGTCACTTTTATCTAACCATAATCTTCTTCATAACGAAAGGTGTTCAGTTTGTACCACTGAACAGAGTTAGACTGAGTTCACGTTTAATTTAATTTAACTTCTATTACCCAGATAAGTTCAAGAGACTTAAGTATTTATCCACCTACATTATGATTTAGTGATAAAAAACATGAAATATTGACGTTTGACGACTGCAGAAACCTGGTGCTTTCAGAGAAAAGCCGACCTCATATCTGAAATCAATACCCCTAAATCAGGTAAGAACATCTGCTGGTAGAAGTGCAACAAAAATGTCCTTGACCAGGATAATGAAATACAATCCGAAAAATAGTTGCACAAGTTTCAGTCAGACCTAAATAAGATTTCAAAGTGGTGTAAAGATTCGTAAATAGCACTCCACAAAACGAAAAAAAAAAGTATCCTAGCACTACACTGTCAATGTCGCGGTTAGCATTAGTCAGCTGATACAAATATAAGGGGTTGTCAAATGAAATCGATACAGATGGAAGAAAAAGTAAGTAAAATGTTTATTACTGCAAAAGTAATCGCCGTAACTATTGGTACATTTATCCCACTGTGAGACAAGACGGTCAATGCCTTCATAGAAAAATGTTTGCGGTTACCTACAGAACAGTGATTATACCGAGACGTGTATCTCTTCGTGCGAAGCAAACCGACGGTCACGAATGTATTTATGACTCCCAAAACGTGGAAATCGCGTGGGGAGAGATTGGTACTGAATGGATGATGTGTAAGGGCCTTCAAGGGGAACTTCCGAGAAAGCCTTGATGACCTTTTTCTTTCACTGAAAGGGCCACTGCTGATCGACATTCTGGAACACTGCGTCACAATTAACCAAAGGCGCTACATGGACACTGAAAAAATCCAAGCGCACCATCTAGTCGAAACGTCCAGTTAGGTTGATGGACTGCAACATTCTGTTGCAGGATAATGGCCGTCCACATGTGGCCAAGGTTGTGCTTGGAGCTCGTACGAAATTAGACTAACAGGATATATTAAACGTATTCAAAGAAGGGCAGCACAAATAGTGACAGGTTCGTTTGACACATGGCACACAGTTACGGAGATTCTGAAAAACTGAAGTGGTAGATGCTTGCAGATAGAAGAAAACAGTCCCCTGAAAACCCGCCTTCAAAGTTTCAAAAACCAGCTTTTTGTGAAGAATCTAGGATTAACCTTTTCATGCCTGAGATGAAGAAGATTTCAAGAAGCTTTTCCTTTTATGTTTCCCAGCACACTATTAAACAAACGTGACACAAATGCAAATGATATATTTTTTGATGATTCACTGAGGCATACTCGTAAATGGACGTCCACATATGTGCACTTCAGGTCTTACTCATCGTGAAAACATATTAGGCTTTTATTTGTATATTTTTTCCGCTTTCTTCAATAAAAACATTTCATTCATATATCACTCAGAAGGCTGTTGCACTCAGCGACTGTTATATTGACTTGTAAATAAATAGATTTCAACTATCAATCGTCCTTTTTAAATTTTATTGGCAGATCTAGATTTCAGCTAGAAACTAGCCATTCTCAATGCACTATCATTTTTGATCACTGCATGTAATGCCTGCTGGTCGGGCTTCATCCACAGTTCATTGACTACTAAATACTGAAATCTAGAGAAAAAAGTCCAGTAAATGTGCTCTAAAATACATTCCTTAAGAGCTACGAGCACTTGTTCGTCTTTGCTATTTTGAAACACAACTCTTCTAATCATAAGTGCTCGTAACTTTTAAGGCAAGCGTTTTAGAGCAGATGTTTGCTGGACATTTTTTTCTTATTTTGATCCATGCTACCACTTTCCAAAATATGGAAAGCAAAGAACTTGCAGTACAAGAAATTTGTTTCACAGTATCGAAGATGAAAAATTGTTCCTAGCATTTTCGACCATATGTTTTCTGAGACTTTTTGGCTTCTAGTATCGTGTACGTTCAACTGTATGCGCGTACGCCATTATTTATGATACACCCTGTATATATAATTTGGAACGGTAAACTGCATATGCTAATGCACACAGAATATGATATTCTTATTGCTAATATTTTTGAAATCATCAGTCGAATAGGGCAGCCTCTTTTTAACTAATTCCTCAAAGTATAGGCTCTCGTACGTTCATTGGTTGTCCGAATTCGAAGAGCCATCGCTGTTTCGTTAGTTCGCTTGCTTTTGCTGTTTTGTTTAGGATTACTCTCATTAATATTGGGCTATCGTTCAGGTTATTTCGGTTACTGCTGTGGCTATTATTCTGGGTTTGTTTGTGGTTACTACAATGACTCGCTTTCTATTACAGCTCGCAAGAATGTCGAAACAGAAAAATACCGTAAACCGTATTTTCAGTGAGAAGTGGGAGAGGGACATTAAGTAGGTTTTTGTACACAATTATGATAAAAATGCGTAATAAGTCAGTAATCTTGGTCGACAGTTCTCTTCACTCCACGAAACAACATACGGATGTTACTCTCACGATGAATGTCACGCTTTAATGGATAAGTTAAAGAAAGAGATTCAAGAGTTGCCTGAATGATCAGGTGTTACATTAAAGAGTTAAACTGCGTCGTGTGTGGTATTTTTAAAATTAGCAAAAGATCAGAAATGCTTAAGCGATAACACACATTTGAAAGAAAATGGAACAGAAATGGCAAAATCATTTGGTTACGATGACGCTGCTGAGCGCTTTCAACAGTTTCTTTGTCACATCACACAGTAAAAAGTCGAGTTACTGATATGGAACGTATCGTAAAAAAGAAAGTAAACAACTTAATTGCAAACTGTCGGTATATTTGTGTGTGAACGAGAGTATTGATCGAACAGGTCTTAGTCAACTAGCAGTTTTTATTCGTCTAATGAAGGACGACTTTTCTACACGTGAAGAGTTACTCGCCTTACTTTCGTTAATCAGAACAACAGGCCTGGATATTTTTAACACACTTAAAAAGTGTGTTTACAGAATTGGTGGTTTTAAAAAGTACTCTGCAATTTGCACCGATGATGCACCAGGTACTGTTGAAAGCGAAAATGGTTTCGTTGGTCAGTAAGGATAAACGGAACAAATTGTTTAACTTTTCACTTCATTACACACCAGGTAGCACTAAGTGGGACAGGGGTTGGAATACTATCCACAGTGAGTAAATGTGACGAAAATTACGAATATGATACGAGGAGGAAATCGATAACTGTCTCATCGAAAATTTAAACAATTCTTGGAAGACGTAACACAGTAGAAGGTCGAGTTCTTGATATGATACATAACATAAAAAAGAAAACGTAGATAACCTTCTTCAGTCCGATATTCGTTGGTTGAGTGTAGGAAACTGCTGTGTTCGATTTTTTGCACTCAACTTTTTGAATGAAGAAGTTAAGGCGAATACCATAGAATCTGAAAGTAAGATGAAGGATTCGCTTTTTTAATCAGAATTAGCATTTCTAACAGATTTTACTAATCTTGCGTTTGCAAAGAAAGAAACACACTATTTGTCAAATGTCTGCGGATATTAATAAAGTACAATGTAAACATACGTTGTTTATATTGTAACTAAACAAGTCAAATTTGTATCATTCCTAAAATTGGTGCCAACTGAAACAAAAATACATGAAAGTAAAATTTCCAAGATTTACATCCATTATTGATGAAGTCGCCAATGAGTTTCAGAGACGTTTACAAGATTTTAAATCTCTATAGCCGGACATAATTTTCTTTACCAGTTCAATGAAAATGTGTCTTGAAAGTGCTAGAAGTGATCTTCATGAAGAAGTTTACAGTTTGCAAAATGAGCCGTTCATGCTACTCACAACAGAGAGAGATCCAGAAATTTTTGAAGTCGTGAAAAACTTCGATCTTGAAATAAAACCTTGTTTTCGGATTAATATACATTCGTAAAAGTACATCTTCTTCAATACAGTACATTAAATCTGTTCATCGTAATGCAGTAATCAATGATTCGCCGGAACGCCAGTTTCGTTTTTCTACAACGCAAATTGAAATCGATATTGCAGAACCTGTAAACATTAAGTTACATAACTATAACCTAAGTATTTAAATATCTCATTAATGTATGTAAAGTACGTGAGAAAAAAATAAGTAAAAACCAAAGTTTTAGTAATCTATGTCTTATGACATTTACGTGCAGGGGCTAGGCGGGTCTAGCGACTCGCGCCGGCTGTCAGCCGTTCCTGCAGTTGGCTGTGGTGAGCCATGATGGCGCCGCTGGAGACGAGCTGGAAGGGGAAGCACTTGCTCGAGAGGAATTTCTCGTGATCCATGCTTTGCTAGGTTTGCTCTAAAACAACTTCATAAACGCAAGAAAATGATAATCATACAATAATTTCTGGCAAGTACTAATTTGTTACTGCCAGTAAGTAAATCTTTACGTTTTATGATAAGCTTCAGAACAATTATTTTTGAAATAAATAAATAAATAAATTGCACCTTTGACGCATATGTCTCTTATCTCGGTAGCTGGCCAACACTGTAAAACATAATTTCTGAAACTGGTTGCCATGCCGTTCTTCTTAGCTTTTTATTCACATTTTGTACATCATGTAGGCCTACATCTTCACTGTCAGAGGACTTTACTGTACAAGGACACCCTTTCCTGCTAACAACTGGAACAGCATATTATCGTTCTTATTGTTTATCAATCAGTTTCCTCAAGCTCAGTCAAAAAGGAGAATTCATCTTTCCGATCAGATAATTGTACATTGTTGTCATTAAGAAGAGCTACCAAATGCTTATCAATTAATACTTCATGCATTGCTGTAGAGAGTAGAAATAATGATTATTTCATTTTTCCGTTAACGACGGCCAAACTGAAATCAGGAAATATGCATTATGAACTGAGGTCCACGTACAAGGACCTTCAAAAAAATGGTTCAAATGGCTCTGAGCACTATAGGACTTAACTGTTGAGGTCATCAGTCCCCTAGAACTTAGAACTACTTAAACCTAACTAACCTAAGGACATCACACACATCCATGCCCGAGGCAGGATTCGAACCTGCGACCGTAGTAGTCACGCGATTCCGGACTGAAGTGCCTAGAACCGCACGGCCACCGCGGCCGGCGAGGACCTTCAGAAAATGTCTTTCTTCATGGGAAAGAACAAAATGCATGCAAATTTGAACTAATCATCAACATCTAGAATAGTTAGCGAACGTTGTGTAAGAAACACCGATTTTTAGTTCAATATTTAGTCATAATTAGTATTTACAGATCTTTTCGATTGGCAGAGGTAACATCTTCTGCGTATGAGGAGCTGTAAACTAACACACAAATCCTTCCTTCCGAGCTGCTGAGCCCTGGTTTTAAAACTAACAAGGGAACCTCCCCATTGCATCCCCCTCAGATTTAGTTATTAGTTGGCGCAGTGGATAGGCCTTGAAAAACTGAACACAGATAAATGAAGAAAACAGGAAGAAGTTGTGTGGAACTATGAAAAAATAAGCAAAATATACAAACTGAGTAGTCCATGCTCAAGATAGGCAACATCAGGGATAGTCAGAGCTCAGGAGCGCCGTGGTCCCGTGGTTAGCGTGAGCAGCTGCGGAACGAGAGGTCCTTGGTTCAAGTCTTCCCTCGAGTGAAATATTTACATTCTTTATTTTCGCAAAGTTATGATCTGACCGTTCGTTTACTGACGTCTCTGTTCACTGTAATAAGTGTAGTGTCTGTGTTTTGCGACCGCACCGCAAAACCGTGCGATTATGAGACGAAAGGACGTGCCTCTCCAATGGGAACCGAAATCATTTGATCGCAAGGTAATAGGTCAACCGATTCCTCCACAGGAAAACATGTCTGATATATTCTATACGACACTGGTGACGGCATGTGCGTCACATGAGAGGAATATGTTGTCGACCCACCAAACTTGTACACTTGGCGAATGGGTAAAAAGATTCTTCTACCTTTCCCGATTTAGGTTTTCTTGTGTATGTGATAATCACTCCGAAAAAAGTGATGAAAACATAAGAGTTTGTCACATAAACTGCAACAAATGAATGCAACAGTTTCACAGTCGCACAGATTTCCCTATGCTTTGTCATATGTTTTGTTTCGATGTTTGTTTAGGTGTAGCGTCCTCATACTACGGCGCAGTTACTTCGCATCGGACGGACAGATAATAATTGTCTGAAAATAAAAAATTAAACTTTTCACTCGAGAGAAAATTTGAGCCAAGGATCTTTTAGTCCGCAGCTGCTCACGCTAACCACGGGACCATGGCGCTCCTGACTGTGCACTACCCTTGATGTTGCCTATGTTGCGCATGGACTACTCAGTTTGTATATTTTGCTTATTTTTTTTTTATAGTTCCACACAACTTCTTCCTGTTTTCTCGATTGATCTGTGTTTAGTTTTTCAAGGCCTATCCACTGTGCCAACTTATAACTAAATCTGACGGGGGTGTGATGGGGAGGTTCCCTTGTAAGGACTAGAAGAACCACACTTGTAGACCATCGATCTATAAGGAGAAAATTGATTTCTGTACATTTGCGGAGATGAAAGTAGTGAACTAAGGTCCATATGTGTGGGCCGAGGAAACGATATACTACAGCCCCAAGCATACAGCTCCCGTAGCGATCGCAAAAACTAGACTCATTACAGCGTGCACACCGCGCAGTCATTCTTCACGGCTTTACACGCAAATGGAACAGGGAAAAGCCTTAATAACTGGTACAAAGGAAATATCCTGTGCCATGCACAACACAATGTAGATAGAGATTGCAAATATAAATGCAGCTGTAGTGCAGGATCCGGAAGAAAAATATGATTCACGCAGTCATTGCACAATAATGTGAAAGTATAAGCGGTTTTCTGTATGTAGGTAAAACGTATTTGAAGAAAAGTACTCTGGCCGCAATGTGATACATAAATTCTTTGGGTTTTACGAAGTGTGCATTTGACATCTGCTGTGCAGCGCGATACCTAACAAGTCTGTGGCGACGTCTGTTGGTTGCTCTTGAAGCTATTCATGCTTTAGCGAGTGATCAGTCAAGTGTTGTTCTTGCGGATTAGTTTGTTGCAGAGTGATGCAAGAAGTGACGCGCCATTGGAGACGCAACTGAATATGGATGGACGTGTGTTTGAGTGCTTGGGGTTCATAATAAACAATATCAAGACGATAATCTATACACGTTAGATGCTCGTACCAGTGCTGGAGAACGCCTGAGACGACTAAGCATGCGAGCATTCGCTTATTGACGAAACTGAGAGAGAGTCAATGAAGGTTTCCGCGCCGTGCCAATTCAATAAAACCTTCACGGCTTTCTTGCCGCATAAAATCGCAGTGCGAGCGCAACTTTTCGGGAAGGCTACTCTTTTCTTCCAAACAGGCGCAACTTCGCCAGAAGATGCAAAGAAGCGGGAGACGTCTGCAGAATTTCCGTGACACAAAGCAACGGTACTACACCCCGTTCATCATAAGAGTGAATCTGACGTAAACATTGTATCATGTATACTTCCGCGTTTGCCGGAATCTCATTGTACTTCGTTTCACGTGAAGCGGAAGCCAAGTTCCCTCGAGTAGTCGAGTGCGATAAGGAGGATACGTTTAATACATAGGAGAATACATTGTGTTCGCTGGCGCTTCAGTCTGGAACCGCGCGACCGCTACGGTGGCAGGTTCGAATCCTGCCTCGGGCATGGATGTGTGTGATGTCCTTAGGTTAGTTAGGTTTAACTAGTTCTAAGTTCTAGGAGACTGATGACCTCAGATGTTAAGTCCCATAGTGCTCAGAGAGCTTTTTTTTTTTTTTTTTTTTTTGGTACATTGTGTTCAGATTGCAGTGGTACTGCGGCAACTGTAAGAATGCATCATTTGTAGATGCCGTGAAAATTATTATTTTCCGCGTATCTAGGACGCATATCAGTTTGGTTCGCGTGAGACCACATCTGTGGCATAGTCTAAATCAAGAGTATTTGATTTTTCACTTTTTGTCCCCAAAAATTTGGTTTATAATGTTTTCATGGTTTAAATAATCTTTATTAATAATCCTTTATAAAATATCGATAAGAATTTATTTTTGTAATGAAAACTGGAATTTTGCGTAAGACAACCTGTCTCTCGCCATTTTCAACGGTCTTCCAGGCGTTGGATTCACCACGGAGCAGGAAGCAGCATCAGCCATTTTTCCAGTATCTGTTAACAGCGCGACAGTCAAAGCGCAAAACCGTTTACAGACTGCAGCTGTACACGATCTTTGAAACGGAAACTTCATAGCTAGAGTATGATTAAGAATAACTTTTATGGCTACTAATACATTAGAATATCTTACAGTTTCATTTACAGTAGCTTAGTAATAGATATCTAATACAATAGTAGGACCTACTCCTAACAGCATAAGAACGTCAGTGTGGCTACGAAGTCTTTCGCGACGTATTTCCTGAATAAAAATTTCTCGGTGTACATGCCGCGTCAAATCAGGATAAATCTCCGAGCTTTCGACCACTACCTCCATGGTCTTCGTCAGGGCTAAAACTGACTGTCGTGAACTAGCGAGGTTCCCACTTTTATATGCCAATGACGGCTTCTTATTGGCTGGAATACGTCAGCGATATGGCGCGTAGCGAGGTGGTGCCCTCTACTTCCATAGATGTAGTTGCTATCCCGCGTTGCTTGCAGCGCCATCCCTTAAATCAGGAGGTAAAGTGCGAGAAGTTTTTCTCTGCGATTTTTCTTTATCCAGTGCACCCTTCCAAGTGTTGCTGAGTGCATAGCCGTTGTCTCTATTAAAGTTATTATCGCTAAGTCTAATTTCGACTGCTTCTCGGATCACAGAGTCCCAGTAATTCGATGTGTGGGCTATTACTCTGGTTTCTTCAAATAAAATCTTATGCTTGTGCAGCAGGCTATGTTCAGCCACCGCTGATTTTTCCAAATACCTGTATTTCAGGTGGCGTTGGTGCTCGATGCAGCGGTCGGCAACGGTTCTTACAGACTGGCCCACGTAATTCTTGCCGCATTCGCAAGGAATAGTATAAATTCCCGGCACTCTTAAGCCGAGACTGTCTTTGACTGGTCTCAACATTTCCTTAATTTTCATAGGTGGTCGGAAAACTGGTTTTATTCCTTGCCTCTTCAGGACTCTGGCTATCTTGCTCGTTGTAGCACCGCAAAAAGGAAGCCGCGCTATGTGTTGGTCCTCTTCTTGTATGTGGCCGGCATCGTGTCTCATCGGCGCTCAGCAGGAAGACAAGGGAGCTACTAAAAAACTCTGGCCTCTCCGACGAACTGGTGAAGAACTTACGGCCGAGAGCACCTAGGCCACCAAGACTGTACGGTTTGCCAAAGGTTCATAAGGAGAACGTCCCGTTGAGACCGATTGTTAGCGCTATTGGCTCTCCTACGTACAAGCTTGCAAAGCACTTAACTAAATTGTTGGCGCCTATAGTTGGTCACTGCCCACATCATATTAAAAATTCAAAAATGTTTGTTGATATCATAAAACAGATGAAGATAGGCCCAAGTGATATCATGGCCAGCCTCGACGTGGTTTCTCTGTTCACCAAAGTACCTGTGGATGACACATTACAACTGTTGTCTGCTCATTTCTCCTCAGAAATTTTGAAGTTGTTCCGGCATACCTTGACGACCACTTATTTTTTATACAGTGGAAATTATTATGAAATGACGGATGGAACAGCCATGGGTTCGCCACTGTCACCAGCAATAGCGAATTTTTTCATGGAGGACTTTGAAGAACGAGCCCTGAGCAGTGCTCACCTCCGCCCATCATGCTTCTACAGATACGTCGACGATACTTTTTTAATCTGGCCACACGGCAGTGACACGCTGCAGCAGTTCGTCGAACATTTGAATGGTGTACATCCAAACATAAAATTCACATTGGAGTTAGAGAAGGAAGGGAAGTTACCTTTTTTAGATGTGTTGGTAGAGCGAAAGCCGGATGGACGACTGGGCCATTCTGTGTACAGGAAGCCAACCCATACAGACTTATATCTGCATAGCCATAGCTTCCATCATCCGTCTCAGAAGAGAGCTATGCTGAATACTTTAGTACACAGAGCCAGGACTATTTCCGACAAGGACCACCTCGGTCCCGAGATCAACCATTTGACGACTGTTTTCAAGAGGAATGGTTATTCTGCCGGTGAAATTAAATCAGTATTGTCCAAGAAAGTAAGACACGATGCCGGCCACATACAAGAAGAGGACCAACACATAGCGCGGCTTCCTTTTTGCGGTGCTACAACGAGCAAGATAGCCAGAGTCCTGAAGAGGCAAGGAATAAAACCAGTTTTCCGACCACCTATGAAAATTAAGGAAATGTTGAGACCAGTCAAAGACAGTCTCGGCTTAAGAGTGCCGGGAATTTATACTATTCCTTGCGAATGCGGCAAGAATTACGTGGGCCAGTCTGTAAGAACCGTTGCCGACCGCTGCATCGAGCACCAACGCCACCTGAAATACAGGTATTTGGAAAAATCAGCGGTGGCTGAACATAGCCTGCTTAACAAGCATAAGATTTTATTTGAAGAAACCAGAGTAATAGCCCACACATCGAATTACTGGGACTCTGTGATCCGAGAAGCAGTCGAAATTAGACTTAGCGATAATAACTTTAATAGAGACAACGGCTATGCACTCAGCAACACTTGGAAGAGTGCACTGGATAAAGAAAAATCGCAGAGAAAAACTTCTCGCACTTTACCTCCTGATTTAAGGGATGGCGCTGCAAGCAACGCGGGATAGCAACTACATCTATGGAAGTAGAGGGCACCACCTCGCTACGCGCCATATCGCTGACGTATTCCAGCCAATAAGAAGCCGTCATTGGCATATAAAAGTGGGAACCTCGCTAGTTCACGACAGTCAGTTTTAGCCCTGACGAAGACCATGGAGGTAGTGGTCGAAAGCTCGGAGATTTATCCTGATTTGACGCGGCATGTACACCGAGAAATTTTTATTTAAGAACGTCAGTGTTCGTGTGCTACGGCTACTGACCAGGCATCACGTTTGTGTTTGTTTGCGTTATTCTTATGATGGACGACATGCACTAGTGTCCAAAATTAAAGCAACAAATCGCTATTTCCCCGTCCTGTATCTAAGTCAAGATATAATCATACCAGCTGTCAACAGACGTCCCTACGCTCATGTTCTGCACGGAAGACAGCATTCCGATCAACGGACTACCACGCTAGCGATGACGTCAGGGCACCCATCAAACGGAGTAGTATCCCATGTCCACAATCGATGTGTACACACTCTCGCCTACCAGTTTCTCTGCAGTGGAGAGTCACAGGAGGGCTGGAACCACGACAGTCGCAAACTGATGTGACTCCGTGGCTTAATGTGAATCGTTCCGTTGTTTCTTGGATATGGCGACAGTTTTTAGACAAATTGTATCCCAAAGACCATGGTAGGGCCGACTACGTGTGACATCAGAAAGAGAGGATCGTTATTTGGCTGTAAGGGTTCGACGGTACCGCCTTAGTAATGCACGGCAGCTGGCATCTGACTTCGCAGCAACCAGTGGACAGGCAAACGGTGTACAGAAGGCTTCGCAGAGTGGCCTTTATCGCCGGAGATTTGCTGTGTGTGTATCCTCTGATGCGTCTTCACAGAACGGAACGTTTCGAGTGGATTCGTCAATATATCACCTGGACGATCGAACAGTGGGACAATGCTCTACTCACAGATGAGTCCCTATCTGGTCTGGAGAGTGATTCTCGACGGATTGCATCTGGAGGGAACGTGTATCACAATTTCGGAACCCAGACATTGTGGAAAGAAACCGTTATCGAGGAGGATCTCTGATGGTGTGGGCAGGGGTTACGCTGACCACCCGAACAGCTTTTCATGAAATTATACGGGTGAATCTGTTTTAACTGCTGTCAGGTATCGCGAAGAGATCTTGAGACCTCATGTGCGACTGTTGGGACGCGTTGTGGGCCCAGACTTTGTATTGATTCTCGACCTCACAGAGCACGGGTAGCTGATGTTTTCTTGGAAACGGAACATACTGCGCGCATAGCATTGCCTGCTCGCTCTTCCGATTTGAATACCACAGAGCATGTCTGGGATGCTCTGCGGAGATGGGTCGCACTCAGAAAGACTTTAGAGCAGCTTTGCAGGAAGAATGGGCGTTATTGCCTCAACATGGGATTGAAACATCATTCACTGCATGTCCCTTCGTCGTCAGACCAGTGTTGCTGCCATAGGTTCAAATGGCTCTGAGCACTATGGGACTTAACATCTGAGGTCATCAGTCCCCTAGAACTTAGAACTACTTAAACCTAACCAAACTAAGGACATCACACACATCAATGCCCGAGGCAGGATTCGAACCTGCGACCGTAGCGGTCGCGCGGCCCCAGACTGTAGCGCCTAGAGGCGCTCGGCCACACGGGCTGGCTCTGCCGTAGGTGGTCACACCCATACTGAGTACATTAATCAGTTATCGGAATGTGTGTGCAAATCCGTTAAGTTGGAAAAAACTAGTTGCCTACCGCTATGCAAGTTGCAGTTGTTTACTTTCTGTATTCTTTATATTGTTTCTACTTTACTATAACCTGTCTATATTGTTTTGTGGCAAGAGAAATTATTGCTTTAATTTTGGACACCAGTGTATATGTCTGCGGACTACTGCAGTTCAGTTAGGGACTGATCAGTTTATAAGCTGAGCATCCATAAACATCATACACGGTTAATCTTGAGATATAGTGATTGCAATGAACATTAACTCTGTGCGTCCGGGTGTGTTAATTTGTTCCCACCTGATTTATGTTCCTATGTCCTGAATAATAGTGAAAAGCATGAGACATTATTAATGTCATATTTAAAGCGCTTAGCTAAGGAAAGAGATATCACAAACTAGCTTGAGTGTTTGATGGTTTGAAAATATTAATCAGAATCACGCTTCATTGTCCCTGCAGTTTGTGTTTGAAATTAAGATTTAATGTAGGCCAATACATTGTATTATACGTTAATCGTGTTGCTTATTCCCATTACCATCTTACCTGTGAATGAAGTATATTATTTTGTACTGACGCGAGTGCATTAACGAATGTGTCTTGTTCTGCCTACTATGTCCTTTTGTAGAGATTTTGCTGCATCGTGTGGGAATCGGTGTTGCAAACCAGAGCTGCAAAAAAATGTGTTCAGTGAATAATGTTTATGAGAAAGTGCTTCAGTAAATTTATGTTTCCTTTTCTTCTATCTATATTTTTGTGTGACTATTTTACAGTGTATAGTTTTATACAGTTTCTGTATCTTGGGCAATGAGTAACAATAATATCACGGTCTACAACAAGTCCTGGCAAAAGTTAATAACGAACAGTAGCTGTCTGCTAGAATGTGCGCTGATATGATACTTCCTGGCAGAGTAAAACTGTGTGCAGGACCAAGACTTGAACTCGAGACCTTTGCCATGTGGAACCAAGGAAAGTGCAGGGAATGAGGAGTAGTAGAGATACAAAGCATATTAATGAGAAGTTCGTTTTTTGTTTTAGCACCATCACACACAACAGGAAACCGACATCGTGAGAAGAAGGAAACAGGATTCAAACACTCGATGTGACTGTCGTGGCATATTTTCTCACGGAAGAACATTACAAAGACTGTAGAATAATGGTAATAATTTGAAGAACTTGGTTTCCTCACCAAACTGTGTGTAACTTTTTTTATTTTTCACTCTACCGGATTCGGGAATTTCCCATTCTCAAGTGTGTCTGAAAATATAGCACAACGCCATAGCAAAAAGAAGCTAAACACAAATCATTTGACATACCATTACACAAAAATAATATTTATGTCTAGTAACATATATGGCTTCATCGTAGTCATTAATTTAAAAATCGCGTGCCATGCGTAAGTGGGCGCAGCACAGTCGACAAACATTTACTTTCTTTATTGTTTCATCCCCCCTCGCCCCACGTGGGCGGGGAGGTTGGTGGAAGCGGTACAATCAACCCGCTCCTCAGCCAGTAGACATTATTCTGAAACATAGTCACTAAAACAAAAAACAAGAGGACATAGTAAACCATGAATTTTATATTATTTTAAAAGTTGATGCCAATGGGAGAATGTAAGAGATAACGCTGTCATCATGAATAGTTTAAAAAACGACGATAAAAATGTGGACAGATATCACAGTTAAAAACACCTGAAAAACACTTGTAGAACACTAAACATTTGAAAAATAATTGAAAAACACTGAAATCGACAGAAGAGACATTGAACATTAAAAACAAAGCACCATGCACTTTCACTAAAACTGGAAAATAACCTGCCCTAGGATGAAAAAAGGGGGAGATTTTTTTCCCATTATTTTTATTTCATCTCTCCCACCCCATACGGGCATAGGATGGACTGTCATCGGATAAAATTTGCCGCTCTTCAGCCACATGAGACTAAAATTAAAAAAAGAACCACATAATATAAAAGTTAGACAAGCCCGTTGACAAAAATAAACGTTTTGCACAATAAGAAGATGGATTGTAAGTTACATAAGTTAAAACACAGATGAATAGAAAATGAATGTCACACACAAATATATAAAAACATAGAGCATAAAGTAAAACGGAAGTGCCGATGGATCAGGGCGGAGTTCCTATTGGTCATCACAAGAACCTCCCTGTTTGGCCACAGCCGGCCACTGTCTCCGAGCGGTTGGTTGGTTGGTCTGGGGAAGGAGACCAGACAGCGTGGTCATCGGTCTCATCGGATTAGGGAAGGACTGGGAAGGAAGTAGGCCGTGCCCATTCAGAGGAACCATCCCGGCATTTGCCTGGAGTGATTTAGGGAAATCACGGAAAACCTAAATCAGGATGGCCAGACGCGGGATTGTACCGTCGTCCTCCCGAATGCGAGTGCAGTGTCTAACCACTGCGCCACCCCGCTCGGTGTCTCCGAGCGGTTCTGGGCGCTTCAGTCTGGAACCGCGCGACCGCTACGGTCGCAGGTTTGAATCCTGCCTCGGACATGGATGTGTGTGATGTCCTTAGGTTAGTTAGGTTTAAGTAGTTCTAAGTTCTAGGGGACTAATGACCTCAGATGTTAAGTCCCATAGTGCTCAGAACCATTTGAACCATTTTTTTGTTTGACCACAACCCTCTACAATACTCCTACTGAACACCTTTTGCTCACTCTTTTCCTCAAAACCATAACTGTTTCTGTATGACGATCTATATCTGACCACATACGACTTCTTCACCCAAATAGACCATTGTCTTCAACCTATGTCATTGCTGACCTTAACATCCATAGGTGGTTCCATGCTGAACTCCAGTGGTGCCCGCCGTTGCTTTACTGACTCCCTCCTTAGTGATATAGTCCCTCTCTCACTCCATAACCACCCTGAAAGCAATTCCGCTCCTGAGGTATCCTCACCTCTCCTAACCTCCTTCAACATATTACTGAAGCAGTCCTCTACCCCATCAGAAGTGACCATCTCCCTGCCCCCTCCCCCCCCCCCACCATCTCCTACACCACACACCCTATCCATGCACTCACTCCTCCAGTCTCTTCCAGACACATCCAGGGCTACTCCCATACCAACTGGGATGGCTACAGGGAATTAATTTCTAGTAAACTCGGGTGTC
This sequence comes from Schistocerca cancellata, assembly GCF_023864275.1. Taxonomy (NCBI): domain Eukaryota; kingdom Metazoa; phylum Arthropoda; class Insecta; order Orthoptera; family Acrididae; genus Schistocerca; species Schistocerca cancellata. The sequence goes on from NC_064633.1 coordinate 183,900,138, forward strand.
ATTCATTATCCTTCCAGCATCCCAGTGACAGTCACCATGCTGCTTTCTTCCTATAACAGAGTTTGTCAAATGGCATCACACTACATTCACATGAAATGCACCTGTCTCATACTCCCTCCACATGCTCTCCAACTTTCCATGAACACCATTGCCTTAACTTATCTTTCCTGCAGACCTGTGACTGAGGCACACTTACATGCTACTCACTACAACAACACATCCGAAATCTGCTGAAAGCACTTTTGGCGTCAAACATGCAGAAACCTACACGTCACACTACCGATAAACTCTTCCAGGTACAGGAATTCATTTCACCATCTTATGGGCAACAGCTCTGCCTCCTCCCATCCCTTACTACATAATAATCACCAACTCTGACAACCTAAGCAAAACCAACCACTTTGCATACTAACACTCTTATAGCCTCACCATCCCAGACGTCCCCTACTTTGGTTACTCATTATTCTCGACCCTTGAGTCTTAGCTTCCAGTATATTGACAACATCCAACAGACAGGACTCAGTGGTCCAATAACAACTCAAGATTTTCAACAGAAAGGAAGACTAACAAAGATAGGAAAACTCTTTTGCAAAACGTATTACACATTAGGCAACTGATTATCTAAAAAATATCGTTTCTAAAGAGTCGTCAGCATTTAGATCGCACTGTTTTGTTTAGGTGGCTGCACCCTTCAGCCACTTCTATTCATTTTACTTAGTTCTATACTTCGGCCGCTAAATGGCAATGACTACACAAGGCTCTCACTGTCGCCTTGCTGCCTGCTAGATTTGAACATTTTCTGATGCCCGGCGAACGCTCGCTGATAAGTCACGGCCTGGAATTATCTGTTGGCTTGTAACGATACTTGTATCCTTACAACTGTCCTTCACACGTACATTTCCTTTATCCGCCCCATCCTTTGCTATGGAAATGTTGCATGGATATCCACCTCTCCCATGTTCCATTAGTCCCTCCAGATCCTTGAACGCCATGCGTTCCACCTTGCTTTCTACATATGCTTACCTTCCTCCTCAAGGATCCCTTACCGACTCATTAAATTCCCACCTATGATCACTCACACCGAACACCTCTCAATAATCTACATCATCTGTAAATTCGACTCCAACGATGCTACTGTGTAATCTCTCCTTTCCAATCCTAGTGTGTTGCCGCACGCCCTCTACATCCTCTCCCAAAGAACCGGCATATTGCTTCCTATTGACTGTGAAGTTCTATGAAGACTCTGTCAGTAGCAAGGTAAGGAGCGCACACCTATCGCCAGATGCCACTCTCATCGACCTAGGGATACTTTCCTTTAACAATATTCGGTGCCCTGCTGAAGAAACCATAGATCGTCTTTAAGCACGTTGGCAATAGCACATTACGAACGTCCTTAAATTCGAGGGAAAAAGAGCGGGTTTAAAAGAAGGGCGGCTGGACGTCGGAAAGCTGGACAGGGACTGCGAGAGACATGACGCAAGGGTCTCGAGTAACAGGCTGGTGAGGCTTGCGGGACAACGGCGTCACAGTACCATCTGAAAGCTGATGAAAAGGGCCATCGCTGTGTCAGCGATATGATACTGGCGTAAGGTGCCCCTGCACCGCCGGAGGGCGGAATTCTTGTACTGATTCTTGAACAGCAAGTAATGACAAACGTACGAACCCAATCCGCCAGCATGGGGCAGCCCTTGGATGGCAGCACAGGGAATGTCTATACCACATAGGGGACACGTGATTCCAAATGTACATTAAAATTTGCTGTAGGAGCCCAGCTCGTAATTACGCCAACAGTTGAAGGCAATCGTGCACTGCAGATCACCCGAGAAAGTCCTAAGCATTGGATAGTAGCAGCTTCAAGCAATGGAGCAGCGCTGTCCTCAGCTGTCCGTACGTATAGCCACAGCGCTCGATTTGCGGACGTCAAGCCAGCCAGCTACCACTATATTGGCCGTAAGTGTTAACCCACGCCAAGGACTCCTTGACGTTAGCACCACTTCGAAGAACGAGGACGAGATCGTCCGCACAAGCAGTGCCGCAAAAGATGTGGCCACTCAAAGACACCCCAGACAGGCGTCGACAGAGGCCGCGAGGCAATGGTTGTATGTTAAAAGCAAACAATAGTGTATATAGTGGGCAGCCTTGCCTTGACGCACTGAATGACGGATCAAGATGGGACATTGTAGAGTAAACGGGACGTCGCTCCAAGAAGGAGACGCATTACGACGTCGGCGGTAGTATCAGGGTATCCCATATTGCGGAGCACCCCTCCCAGATATTCGTTATCGACCGACTGAAAACCTGGCTGAAGAATGGCCAAAAGCCCATGTATATGACGAGCTTGAGTAAGAGCGATTATGTCTCGCTAGTGACAGAGGGCAGTGCGGATGCTGTTGGCATTGCCCAAGGAAATCTATCAGAGGAAATCATGTACCGGGCGGTCCGTTTGAGTTGGACAGCCAACAACCGAGCAAAGATTTTTGTTTCGCTGTTGGGCAACGTCAAAGGGCGATGATGCGGTTTTCATAGAATGGATTGAAGTAAGGCACTCGCCTTATTAGCCAATAAACAAATAGTAATAATATTTGGAAAGCTTATTTTTATGCAAACATACACTTTTTAAGTGGAATAATGCCTATTGACATCAACAAACTAAAAATAGTGTAAATTAGCAAGTTAGTGGTGTTTGTTGCAGGATTCTAGTACGAGTCGTTTGCGAAATATCGTATTTTGAAAACTTCCCACACCGACACTTCTACAACATCTGTGGCAGCACACAATAAACAGCAACACAAGTGCACACACTAGTTACGTGGATCCTGGCCAGTAACGAGACAACTGACCATCACAGGTTGTGCTTAAAATGACCACCAGAAGCGCAAGACACTCTTCCAGTCCGGTATGGAAAGACTTCTGCGCACGTGCTAGCATTTCAGCAGAGATGTCTGAGCAGGCTGCAGTAATACGTCGTTGCATATCACGGGGTGTAGCTGGCATGTCCTTATGGATAGCGTCTTTCAGCTTACCCCACAGAAAAAAGTCTAGAGGCGTAGGCGTCAAATCTGAGATCCTCTGCGTTCAGTCCAACGTTTTGGTGACAATTCGTGAAGACATACTTCGTGCAGTATGCGCTGGATCGCCATCGCGTTGGCGCCACAGGTTCCTCCTAGTCTGTGGAGGAACGTATTCTAGTATCCATGAAAGATGGTCTTTTAGGAGGCTGCGATACTTGTGCGCGTTCTGCATTCCACCTAAAAAAAACAACGGGTCTATAAGTTGATGGTTCACTACCTCAAACCACGCGTATATACACCAAGGACGCAGACGTTTCACCTGACGAAACCGACGGAGATTGCCAACAGACCAACAATGCATGTTTCGCCGATTTATCTAGCCGTGATTGGTAAATGTGGCTTCATCTCTGAACAAGATACTTGGTACATTTGGAGTATCCTGTCTTAATGCCCATGTACAGAAGTTAACATGTTTGGCATAATCGTTTCCATGCACCTCTTGAAGGAGGGAGATGTGGTCGGGATGGAACATACGTCAATGGAGAATGCGTAGGACACTTGCCTGACTCGTGTCACTTCCTCATGAGATTGCGCGGGAGCTAACGTGCGGATCAACTGCAACACCGGCAACAACATTAGTTCTCCCCTCTTCTGTCGTCACTTGTTTCCTTCTGTTACGTTGTCTAGTTGTTCCACTACCACTTCCACATGACTGGTTGAAGAAGTTGATAAATGACTGCTGAGATGGTTGACGTACATTGGGATATCTTGCCCTATACGCCGTACAAGAACGAACTGCATTCTCCCTACACTCTCCATTCACCACGAGTTTGTCGGCCTTTTGTGCATTGGTAAATCCCATTGTTCACTCAACACCTACTGCTTGTACAGTCGAACAGTAACTGACCAGCAAGTCGCAGCGTGCTCAAGGAGCACTTAAGCACACATAAGAACATCGTACCTACCAACTGCGCAGGTTGAATGACACAAAAAAGTGTCGGTGTTGAAGATTTTCAAAATACGATACCTCCTAAACGACTCGCGCTAGAAACCTGCAACAAAAACCACTGACATTCTAATTTTTAAGGTCAATAGGCATTGTTCCATTTAAAAAATATACGTTTGCTCTAAAAATATACTTTGTAATTATTATTACAATACGTTTATTGGCCAAGAATACGAGCCCCTACTATCAATCCGTTCTGTGAGAAAGGCACATCAATAGCACTTCCCATTTCCGTAATTTTTCCTGCAAGTTGTAGATGGTTCATCCTGTATATGTATGAGGGGCCCCAAAAATGAAGTCCTTGTTTGACAGTCCATATATATTTAAAATTGGAGCTACTGTTACACTTTTTGCACTAAGAGAGAGTTATTTGATATGTTCAAAATACCCACCAACAGCGTCTAAGCAACGCCCAAGGCAAGGGACTGCAGAGCGGTCGACTGGTGTCAGTTTATCTGGTTTAATGGCGGACACTACGCAGTGATTAATTTATGTAGCCCATTTTTCGATAAACGTCCCGTTCAGGTAGAAGTCAATAGGTCTACAATCAGGAGAGCGAAGTGGATACACCATAGGACCTGTTTTATCTACCCACAATTCGGTTGAAGTGTCATACACGTATAATCTGACCCCTCGATAGTGGTGAGGCGAGGCTGCAACTTTTTGCAAGTAAAACATTTCATCTTCAGGTTTGAATAGGAGCCAAGTACATGACTGAAGCATATCTAAGTCTTGTCCATATGAATTTGAGAATTTTCAGGAGCGGAATAGACACAATTCTGGCGATTCACAGTACCGTTGAACATGAATTGTGTCTCGTCAGATGAAAACATTTTCCTGAAATTTACTCACCCCATGAACCACGTGCTCAAATCACTCACAGGATTCAATCCTTCGAACAAGGTCGCCCTCGTTCATAGCGCGTAGCAATCCTAAAAAGTACACGTTCCACTTTGCGCCTCTTTGAATGATTATAACACTTTGCCAGTTTCGTGCGCTACTTGGCCACTGATTATTGCGGTGACTGGAATAATTATTACAGGACTGCAGCGTTGGAAGCAGGACTTGTTCTTGTAACGCACAAAATAATAGCATTTGGAATACCAGACCAACTGGTAGTTGGGAGCTCCAACGTCAGGCGCGTAATGGGGGCCCTTAGGGATATGGCAGCAAGAGGGGGGAAGAAAACCAATGTGCACTCCGTGTGCATACCGGGGGGAGTCATTCCAGATGTGGAAAGGGTCCTTCCGGATGCCATGAAGGGTACAGGGTTCACCCATCTGCAGGTGGTTGCTCATGTCGGCAGCAATGATGTGTGTCGCTATGGATCGGAGGAAATCCTCTCTCGCCTCCGGCGACTATCTGATTTGGTGAAGACTGCCAGTCTCGCTAGCGGGATGAAAGCAGAGCTCACCATCTGCATCATCGTCGACAGGACTGACTGCGGACCTTTTGTAAAGAGCCGAGTGGTGGGTCTGAATCAGAGGCTGAGACGGTTCTGCGACCGTGTGGGCTGCAGATTCCTCGACTTGCGCCATAGGGTGGTGGGGTTTCGGGTTCCGCTGGATAGGTCAGGAGTCCACTACACGCAGCAAGCGGCTACACGGGTAGCAGGGATTGTGTGGCGTGGACTGGGTGGTTTTTTAGGTTAGATGGTCTCAGGCAAGTACAGAAAGGGCAGCAGCCTCAAAGGGTGCGGGGCAAAGTCAGGACATGGGGGGGGGGGGGGGGGGGCAAGCACAATCGGTATTGTAATTTTAAACTGTCGAAGCTGCGTTGGTAAAGTACCGGAACTTCGAGCGCTGATAGAAAGCATCGAAGCTGAAATCGTTATAGGTACAGAAAGCTGGCTGAAGCCAGAGATAAATTCTGCCGAAATTTTTACAAAGGCACAGACGGTGTTTAGAAATGATAGATTGAATGCAACCGGTGGTGGCGTGTTTGTCGCTGTTAGTAGTAGTTTATCCTGTAGTGAAGTGGATAGTTCCTGTGAATTATTATGGGTGGAGGTTACACTCAACAACCGAGCTAGGTTAATAGTTGGCTCCTTTTACCGACCTCCCGACTCAGCAGCATTAGTGGCAGAACAACTGAGAGAAAATTTGGAATACATTTCGCATAAATTTTCTCAGCATGTTATAGTCTTAGGTGGAGATTTCAATTTACCAGATATAGACTGGGACACTCAGATGTTTAGGACGGGTGGTAGGGACAGAGCATCGAGTGACATTATACTGAGTGCACTATCCGAAAATTACCTCGAGCAATTAAACAGAGAACCGACTCGTGGAGATAACATCTTTGACCTACTGATAACAAACAGACCCGAACTTTTCGACTCTGTAAGTGCAGAACAGGGAATCAGTGATCATAAGGCCGTTGCAGCATCCCTGAATATGGAAGTTAATAGGAGTATAAAAAGAGTGAGGAATGTTTATCTGTTTAGCAAGAGTAATAGAAGGCAGATTTCAGACTAACAGATCAAAACGAAAATTTCTGTTCCGACACTGACAATGTTGAGTATTTATGGAAAAAGTTCAAGGCAATCGTAAAATGCGTTTTAGACAGGTACGTGCCGAGTAAAACTGTGAGGGACGGGAAAAACCCACCGTGGTTCAACAACAAAGTTATGACACTACTGCGAAAGCGAAGAGAGCTTCACTCCAAGTGTAAACGCAGCCAAAACCTCTCAGACAAGCAGAAGCTAAACGATGTCAAAGTTAGCGTAAGGAGGGCTATGCGTGAAGCGTTCAGTGAATTCGAAAGTAAAATTCTATGTACCGACTTGACAGAAAATCCTAGGAAGTTCTGGTCTTACGTTAAATAAGTAAGTGGCTCGAAACAGCATATCCAGACACTCCAGGATGATGATGGCACTGAAACAGAGGATGACACGCGTAAAGCTGAAATACTAAACACCTTTTTTCCAAAGCTGTTTCACAGAGGAAGACCGCACTGCAGTTCCTTCTCTAAATCCTCGCACAAACGAAAAAAATGGCTGACATCGAAATAAGTTTCCAAGGAATAGAAAAGCAATTGGAATCACTCAACAGAGAAAAGTCCTCTGGACCTGACGGGATACCAATTCGATTCTACACAGAGTACGCGAAAGAACTTGCCCCCCTTCTAACAGCCGTGTACCGCAAGTCTCTAGAGGAACGGAAGGTTCCAAATGACTGGAAAAGAGCACAGGTAGTCCCAATCTTCAAGAAGGGTCGTCGAGCAGATGCGCAAAACTATAGACCTTTATCTCTGACGTCGATGTGTTGTAGAATTTTAGAACATATTTTTTGCTCGCGTATTATGTCGTTTTTGGAAACCCAGAATCTACTCTGTAGGAATCAACATGGATTCCGGAAACAGCGATCGTGTGAGACCCAACTCGCTTTATTTGCTCATGAGACCCAGAAAATATTAGATATAGGCTCCCAGGTAGATGCTATTTTCCTTGACTTCCGAAAGGCGTTCGATACAGTTCCGCACTGTCGCCTGATAAAAAAGGTAAGAGCGTACGGAATATCAGACGAGCTGTGTGGCTGGATTGAAGAGTTTTTAGCAAACAGAACACAGCATGTTGTTATCAATGGAGAGACGTCTACATACGTTAAAGTAACCTCTGGCGTGCCACAGGGGAGTGTTATGGGACCATTGCTTTTCACAATATATATAAATGACCTAGTGGATAGTGTCGGAAGTTCCATACGGCTTTTCGCGGATGATGCTGTAGTATACAGAGAAGTTGCAGTATTAGAAAATTGTAGCGAAATGCGGGAAGATCTGCAGCGGATAGACACTTGGTGCAGGGAGTGGCAACTGACCCTTAACATAGACAAATGTAATGTATTGCGAATACCTAGAAAGAAGGATCCTTTATTGTATGATTATATGATAGCGGAACAAACACTGGTAGCAGTTACTTCTGTAAAATATCTGGGAGTATGCGTTCGGAACGATTTGAAGTGGAATGATCATATAAAATTAATTGTTGGTAAGGCGGGTACCAGGTTGAGATTCATTGGGAGAGTCCTTAGAAAATGTAGTCCATCAACAAAGGAGGTGGCTTACAAAACACTCGTTCGACCTATACTTGAGTATTGCTCATCAGTGTGGGATCCGTACCAGATCGGGTTGACAGAGGAGATAGAGAAGATCCAAAGAAGAGCGGCGGGTTTTGTCACAGGGTTATTTGGTAACCGTGATAGCGTTACGGAGATGTTTAGCAAACTCAAGTGGCAGACTCTGCAAGAGAGGCGCTCTGCATCGCGGTGTAGCTTGCTCGCCAGGTTTCGAGAGGGTGCGTTTTTGGATGAGGTATCGAATATATTGCTTCCCCCTACTTATACCTCCCGAGGAGATCACGAATGTAAAATTAGAGAGATTCGAGCGCGCACGGAGGCTTCCAGGCAGTCGTTCTTCCCGCGAACCATACGCGACTGGAACAGAAAAGGGAGGTAATGACAGTGGCAAGTAAAGTGCCCTCCGCCACACACCGTTGGGTGACTTGCGGAGTATAAATGTAGATGTAGATGCGTGATGGGATTGAAAAGTTTCTAGCAAACAGAACACAACATGTCACTGTCAATGGGGAGAAATCTTCAGATGTAAAAGTAACTTCGAGCATACCCAGGACCATTACTTTTCACAATATACGGGGAGTTATAAGTGCACATATTTCTATTATGGTCTGAGTACCGTGCACTGAACAACATTAAAACAGTATTTAATCCATTTGAAATCTAATAATTATAGGTATTAGGAGTAGTATGTTTCTAGGTTCGTTAGTAACTCCAAGTACATGCGGCAGGAACAAGCCATTAATAGTTATTTTCCCCTTGGCAGCAGTCGGGTGCTTATGTGTAGAAGCGTGGATGCTAAATGGATAGTCTGTGCTGACAGTGTAGTTCATTTAGTAGTGCAGTTCCGTCCGTTCAGAAAACATCAGGTGTTGAATTATGCTACGTGTTTGCGGAAAGATAGTTCGACACACAGGAAAAACAACCAACACACTGATTTGCGTACATATTAAGATACCACATGTAATATGTCTGCAATGTGCACGTTACACCCTCTATATAAATGAACTAGTGGATAACGTTGAAAGTTCCATTAGATTTTGCGCAAGTGATGCTGTTGATACAGAGAAGTCGCGAAGCTAGAAAACTGTAGCGAAAACAGGAAGACCTGCAGTGGATCGACGCTTGCTGCAGGGATTAGTAGTTGGCCCTCAGCATAAAGAGAAGTAACTTATTGCGCATAAATACGAAGAAAGACCCATTACTGTATAATTATACAGTTGCAGAACATTCACGGGAAGAAGTCACACACATAAAATATCTGGGAGTGGGCGTATGGATCGATTTAAAGAGGGACAACCACTCAAATTTCCGAAAGTGTAGACGACAACGAAGAAGGTAGCTTACAAAACATTAGTTCGACCATTACTTCTCGTCAGTTTGCAATCTATGCCGGTAGGATTGATAGAGGAAATAGAGAAGATCCAAAAAAGAATGGCGGGTTTCGTCACAACTTTATTTAGTAACCGTGAAAGGGTCGACGAGTTGCTCAGTCAACTCCAGTGGAAAAAACTGCAAGACCAGTGTTCTGCATTATGGTGTGGTTTACTGTCAAAACTTCGAGAGCATTTGTCCATATAATAGTCACCCATATATCGTTTCCTCTTAACTACACAGGAAAAAAAATGGCTCTGAGCACTATGGGACTTAACTACTGAGGTCATCAGTCCCCTAGAACGTAGAACTACTTAAACCTAACTAACCTAAGGACATCACTCACATTCATGCCCGAGGCAGGATTCGAACCTGCGACCGTAGCGGTCACGCGGTTCCAAACTGACGCGCTTAGAACCGCACGGCCACACCGGCCGGCAACTACACAGGGTGTAACGGATATAAGTGCAGATTATTGGTGACTGAGGGTGTTGTACTGAACAACATTACATCAGTATTTACGTCATCTGCAGATTGAATTACAGCTATTACAAGTGTATGTTTTTAGGCTGGTAAGTAGCTCCAAGTAATGTTGCAAGAGCAAGCCATAAATGTTTATTTTTTCCTGGGCAGCAGGTCAGGTGTTGAAGTATGTACTTGTGGACACAAAACGGTTAGTCTATACTGACAAGTGTAGTGTCCACTTAGTGTTGCAGTTACGACCATGCAGAAAACATCAGCTCGTAAAGTATATGACATGTTTGTGGAATGACTGTTCGACGCAGACAAAAAGTAACCAACTCACTGATGTGTGTGCATATTAATGTTCAAATGGCTCTGAGCATTATGGGACTTAACATCTGTGGTCATCAGTCCCCTAGAACTTAGAACTACTTAAACCTAACTAACCTAAGGACATCACACACATCCATGCCCGAGGCAGGATTCGAACCTGCGACCGTAGCAGTCGCGCGGTTCCGGACTGTGCGCCTAGAACCGCTGGACCACCGCGGCCGGCGCATATTAAGGCACTACAAATAAAAATACCTGCACTTATGCTCATTACACCTTGTGTATCTCGAAGAGACTATAAAAGTAAAATTAGAGGTGGTAGAGTTCAAGTAGAAGCTTGCTAATAATCATTTTTCCCGCGAAAATTTCACAACAGGATTAGGAAAGGGGGGAGGTGATAGTGGTATACAATACACCCTCCGCCACACACGGTAAGGTGGGTTGCGGACTGTATATGCAGACTAGATGCGTTCGTGACGGTCAGATCTTGCCTTTTGCACATATTTAACAGTTCCATCGGCTTCGAACTTAACATAAATACGGACATTGGTTCAACGTGTTAGAAGGCCATGCCCCAATGTCTTTCTGCCGGTCTCTTTATTCTCCGTGTATGTTCCCGTTCTTCCAGTACCACTTCAATACAGCCTGCTTTCCAGAAACGATAACCTCAGCCTCTGCTACTACTCGACCGCTTTCTGCTTTATTGGCTCGCCAGGCTATCCCCATCACCAGCGCACGAGCATTAGAAATCACCAGAGCCACCTACTCGCGATAAATTTTATGATTACACTACACTTTATGCTTTAAGTTAGTACATATCGTTGCACCCTTTCGTATACATAAAGAACAGGAGAATCTAACAGTATGCCTGAAGATGAACAGCTGCCACCGAAAGGCATTTGGGTGTTAAATGTTTTTCATTTTGTTATTGTGGTATCTAGTCCGAAAAACGGTTTCATGGAGCTTTTGTAGCTACACTGTCTGGTGCAAGTCTTTTCATATCGCCATAACTACTGCACTACACACCCGTTAGAACTTCTATAGCCGGCCGGTGTGGCCGAGCGGTTCTAGGCGCTTCAGCCTGGAACCGCGCGACCGGTACTGATGACCTCAGATAAGTCCCATAGTGTTCAGAGCCACTTGAGCCATTTTTTAGAATTTCTATCGTGGTCAAAAAAAATAAAGGTACAAATGGTTCTGAGTGCTATGCGACTTAACACCTGAGGTTATCAGTCCCCCAGAACTTAGAACTACCTAAACCTAACTAACCTAAGGACATCACACACATCCATGCCCGAGACAGGATTCGAACCTGCGACCGTAGCGGGCGCTCGGTTCCAGACTGTAGCGCCTAGAACCGCACGGCCACTCCGGCCGGCCATTGTCCATATTTCATTTACATATACGAGGTCGTGCTGAGAATTAACGCCTCCTAATTTTTTAATGTGAAATCTCTTAAAGCTTTTTAAATAAAACAAACGTTATTGATATTCTACATCTTTATTCTTGATATCTACAGATTTATTTCACAACATAGTAACCCTGATTACGAATATATTTCTCCGAACGAGGACCCAGTTTGTTGATACTGTCTCTGTGGAACGTTTGACTGTTGACGGAGCCAAAACTTCACTTCTGCTTTCATCGCTATTAGAGGGAAGTCCTTGAAAGTTTCTTTAAATTTTGGAAAGAGATGAATATCGGATGAGGCTATATCGAGACTGTATGGAGGATGATTGGTGACAGCGAATCCAAGGCGCTGGATTTTTGCAGATGTCGTAGCGCTCGTGCAAGACCCACGAGAATGACAGGCCAAGGTGCGTACGCCACTGCACGTGGCACAGCAGGTCTGACGAGTGCCAGCAGCCGCGGGGGGCATGTAACTGTTTCAGACGAGTTAGTAGTTCTTGTCTGCGTGTTTAATGCATGCAAGCTGTCGATATTGCACGACAAAATTAAGACCTTTAACAGGTACTCTTTCGATTAAACGTTTCCGACATGTGGCGGACAATCCGACTATTGTTACGTCACAAGTTAGTTGCACGGTCCGTATATCTCGTTGACTCCTGCTCTGCGTGGTCTGGCATTGTCGAAGAAGAGGGGGCAAACTCTTCGAAGTCCACTCGATTCCAGCAAGCTGTTTCTCACGCACCGACATTGTTATGTTACACACCATCGTGTTACACGCTACAATTCAGGGCCCTGTCAGCGGCAGAGGGTTGTAAATATGTAGGCGTGAAGAAAAAAAAGATGTAAAATATTAATAGAATTTGTTTTATTTAAAAAGTTTTAAGAGTTTTCACATAAAAAAATTAGGAGGCATTACTTTTCAGCACGTCGTCATAAGACGACAGACAAATACTTCCAAGAAAAGAATTCCTAACATATTTAGATGCTCCGTTAACGTATAGCTGTGTTTAAGAAACTCTTTTCTAGCTATTGCCCGTCTGTATTTTATACTGACTTTACTTCTGCCGTAATCGCTTACTTTGCTGCCCAAAGAACAAAACTTGTTCACTACTTGCACTGCTATCATCGCCTTAAGAGGCGTGTTGGAGTGTCGTTCATAAATGCTGTATGGCGGTGTTGGCTGAGATACCCCATGGCGAGGATTGAGCCGCCTGTCGGAAAAGGTGTTCTTATTCCGCCCACAATGGTCACTTTCCTTGCGGTAATGTGAGAGGTGTGTCGTACGTGTATTTGTAGAGTTGTTGTTGTTGTTGTGGTCTTCAGTCCTGAGACTGGTTTGATGCAGCTCTCCATGCTACTCTATCCTGTGTAAGCTTCTTCATCTCCCAGTACCTACTGCAACCTACATCCTTTTGAATCTGCTTAGTGTATTCACCTCTTGGTCTCCCTCTACGATTTTTACCCTCCACGCTGCACTACAATACTAAATTGGTGATCCCTTGATGCCTCAGAACATGTCCTACCAACCGATCCCTTCTTCTAGTCAAGTTGTGCCACAAACTTCTCTTCTCCCCAATCCTATTCCATACCTCCTCATTAGTTACGTGATCTACCCATCTAATCTTCATTTGTAGAGGGTTTTTTTTTTTCATCAGTCTACTGACTGGTTTGATGCGGCCCGCTCGAATTCCTTTCCTGTGCTAACCTCTTCATCTCAGAGTAGCACTTGCAACCTACGTCCTCAATTATTTGCTTGACGTATTCCAATCTCTGTCTTCCTCTACAGTTTTTGCCCTCTACAGCTCCCTCTAGTACCATGGAAGTCATTGCCTCATGTCTTAGCAGATGTCCTATCATCCTGTCCCTTCTCCTTATCAGTGTTTTCCACATATTCCTTTCCTCTCCGATTCTGCGTAGAACCTCCTCATTCCTTACCTTATCAGTCCACCTAATTTTCAACATTCATAGCACCACATTCATAGCACCACATCTCAAATGCTTCGATTCTCTTCTGTTCTGGTTTTCCCACAGTCCATGTTTCACTACCATACAATGCTGTACTCCAGACGTACATCCTCAGAAGTTTCTTCCTCAAATTAAGGCCGGTATTTGATATTAGTAGACTTCTCTTGGCCAGAAATGCCTTTTTTGCCATAGCGAGTCTGCTTTTGATGTCCTCCTTGCTCCGTCCGCCATTGGTTATTTTACTGCCTAGGTAGCAGAATTCCTTAACTTCATTGACTTCGTGACCATCAATCCTGATGTTAAGTTTCTCGCTGTTCTCATTTCTACTGCTTCTCATTACCATCGTCTTTCTCCGATTTACTCTCAAACCATACTGTGTACTCATTAGACTGTTCATTCCGTTCAGCAGATCATTTAATTCTTCTTCACTTTCACTCAGGATAGCAATGTCATCAGCGAATCGTATCATTGATATCCTTTCACCTTGTATTTTAATTCCACTCCTGAACCTTTCTTTTATTTCCATCATTGTTTCCTCGATGTGCAGATTGAAGAGTAGGGGCGAAAGGCTTCAGCCTTGTCTTACACCCTTCTTAATACGAGCACTTCGTTCTTGATCGTCCACTCTTATTATTCCCTCTTGGTTGTTGTACATATTGTATATGAAAAAAAAAGCAGCTTCGATGCATGAGCTGTTAAGCTGATTGTGCGATAATTCTCGCACTTGTCAGCTCTTGCTGTCTTCGGAATTGTGTGGATGATGCTTTTACGAAAGTCAGATGGTATATATTCTACACACCAACGTGAATAGTCGCTTTGTTGCCACTTCCCCCAATGATTTTAGAAATTCTGATGGAATGTTAACTATCCCTTCTGCCTTATTTGACCGTAAGTCCTCCAAAGCTCTTTTAAATTCCGTTCTAATACTGGATCCCCTATCTCTTCTAAATCGACTCCTGTTTCTTCTTCTATCACATCAGACAAATTTTCACTCTCATAGAGGCTTTCAATGTATTCTTTCCAGCTATCTGCTCTCTCCTCCGCATTTAACAGTGGAATTCCTGTTGCACTCTTAATGTTACCACCGTTGCTTTTAATGTCACCAAAGGTTGTTTTGACTTTCCTGTATGCTGAGTCTGTCCTTCCGACAATCATATCTTTTTCGATGTCTTCACATTTTTCCTGCAGCCATTTCGTCTTAGCTTCCCTGCACTTCCTATTTATTTCATTCCTCAGCGACTTGTATTTATGTATTCCTGATTTTCCCGGAACATGTTTGTACTTCCTCCTTTCATAAATCAACTGAAGTATTTCTTCTGTTTCCCATGGTTTCTTCGCAGTTACCTTCTTTGTACCTATGTTTTCCTTCACAACTTCTGTGATGGCCCTTTTTAGAGATGTCCATTCCTCTTCAACTGTACTGCGTACTGCGCTATTCCTTATTGCTGTATCTATAACGTTAGAGAACTTCAAACGTATCTCGTCATTCCTTAGTACTTCCGTATCCCACTTCTTTGCGTATTTATTCTTCCTGACTAATGTATTGAACTTCAGCCTACTCTTCATCACTACTATATTGTGATCTGAGTCTATATCTGCTCCTGGGTACGCCTTACAATCCAGTATCTGATTTCGGAATCTCTGTCTGAGCATGATGTAATCTAATTGAAATCTTCCCGTATCTCCCAGCCTTTTCCAAGTATACCTCCTTCTCTTGTGATTCTTGAACAGGGTATTCGCTATTACTAGCTGAACCTTGTTACAGAACTCAATTAGTCTTTCTCCTCTTTCATTCCTTGTCCCAAGCCCATATTCTCCTGTAACCTTTTCTTCTACTCCTTCCCCTACAACTGCATTCCAGTCGCCCATGACTATTAGATTTTCGTCCCCCTTCACATACTGCATTACCCTTTCAATATCCTCATACACTTTCTCTATCTGTTCATCTTCAGCTTGCGACGTCGGCATGTATACCTGAACTATCATTGTCGGTGTTGGTCTGCTGTCGATTCTGATTAGAACAACCCGGTCACTGAACTGTTCACAGTAACACACCCTCTGCCCAACCTTCCTATTCATAACGCATCCTACACCTGTTATACCATTTTCTGCTGCTGTTGATATTACCCGATACTCATCTGACCAGAAATCCTTGTCTTCCTTCCATTTCACTTCACTGACCCCTACTATATGTAGACTGAGCCTTTGCATTTCCCATTTCAGATTTTCTAGTTTCCCTACCACGTTCAAGCTTCTGACATTCCACGCCCCGACTCGTAGAACGTTATCCTTTCGTAGATTATTCAATCTTTTTCTCATGGTAACCTCGCGCTTGGCAGTCCCCTCCCGGAGATCCGAATGGGGGACTATTCCGGAATCTTTTGCCAATGGAGAGATCATCATGACACTTCTTCAAATACAGGCCACATGTCCTGTGGATACACGTTACGTGTCTTTAATCCAGTGGTTTCCATTGCCTTCTGCATCCTCATGTCGTTGATCATTGCTGATTCTTCCGCCTTTAGGGGCAATTTCCCACCCCTAGGACAAGAGAGTGCCCTGAATCTCTATCCGATCCTCCGCCCTCTTGGCAAGGCCGTTGGCAGAATGAGGCTGACTTCTTATGCCGGAAGTTTTCGGCCGCCAATGCTGATTATTTATCAAAATCTAGGCGGTGACGGGGATCGAATCCGGGACCGAAGACGTTTTGATTATGAATCAAAGACGCTACCCCCTTTTTTTTTGCATTTTGTTCGTTATTGATCGTTGTGTTTGGTCGTTGCGGACGTCGCAAGACATCCTGTTAAACTTGAGTGGTTGATCCTTCCACTCAGTTTTTTTATTACAGAGGCCAACCGGCTCTCTGACTGAAGACGCTGAGCTACCGTGCCGGCTACCCCTAGACCACGGGTCTATAGAGTATAGGTAAGTGAAATGAATGCATTTATAATGTACGGTCACGTTTGCGTTGCATGATGGTGATGAAAGAAGAGAGAGGGTGAAGCCTGGTGACACAGCTTCCTTCCCTGATATAGTACCAACGGCGCCGCCGAAATAAACCGACAGATGGATCACCATCAACAGGGTCACATGCCGTCACTTCATGAGACGCAGCGGAGAAGTTTGGAATTTAATCCAGGACATGGGCGCAAAGGCTAGTGATCGGGAACATTACACCACCACCTCTGCTCCATTTGTTGGCCAATACTGGCAGTGAGAATGTCTTCCGACACCAGGATTTGGACCGTCGGGCCTCAGAGTCAAGTGCTTCGACAAATGTGTACATTAGCCAAGTCGGATACGAGGGCGCGGTAAATGGCAGAGAGATAGGGACACCACGATGTGGATCGCTCGACATCGTCAGTAACAAATACGACTGCTGTACACAGAGTGACAAAAATAATCGAATACCTCTTAATATCGTGTCGGACCTGCTTTTGCCCGGCGTAATGCAGCAGTTCGATGTGGCATGGATTCAACAAGCGTTGGACGTCCGTCTATAGCCGCCCATAATTGCGAAAATGTTGCCGGTACAGAATTTTGTGCACGAACTGACCTCACAATTATGTCCGATAAATGTTCGATGGGACTCATTTGGGCCATCTGGGTGATCAAATCATTCATTCGACCTGTTCAAAATGTTCTCCAACCCAATCGCGAACAACTGTGGCCCAGTCATAGTGCGCACTGTGGTCCAAAAAAAATGTCATCGTTGTTTGGGAATTTGAAGAGCAGTTGGACCAGAAGACCCAGTCCATTTCGCGTGAACACAGTCCACACCATTATGCAGCAGCCCCCACGAGCTTGCACAGTGTCTTGTTGACAACTTGGGTTCATGAATTCGTGGGGACTGCGCAGCACTCGAAACCTGCCATTAGCTCATACCAACTAAAATCGGTATTCATCTGCATAGGCCTCGATTTTTCAGTCGCCCAGAGTCCAACCGATACGTGCACGAGCCCAGCAGAGGCGCTGTAAGTGTTGTCGTGCTGTTACCAAAGGCACTCATGTCGGTCGTCTGCTGCCACAGCCCATTGAAACCTGGAGATAGTCAAGGGAAGGCAGGTTTCGGTTACGATTGTGGACGGGGCCGTAATCAATTACTATTGGTTGCCTTCTACCGTTACACATTTATTTTTTAAAACAGTAATTCAAGACTCAACAATAAATAAAAAAATATCACAAGTTATAAATGAAGGAATAAACACCTGTGTAAATAATAGTGTTTTCAGTGCGTTACAGTTTAGCAAATCACCATAAAATACAGATACAGATAATGACAATAAAACAAGTCACTGCTATGACGGCAGAAGGCCTTACACGCCAAGAATGGCAATAATTTAAGAATGTTTAAGAACTCGCTGAATTACATCTTACAGGTATTGAAATATTAAAAGGTAAGTGGCCAAGGTATCAGACGTCAGGAATGGCAGTAAATAATGTTTTAAGGCCTACTACTAAAATACAAATATCGAATTATTTTTCCAAAGCAAATGACCACAATCACGGTTGAAGGCCATACACGCCAGGCACGGCAATTATATAAATAAACTAGCGGACCCGACAGACGTTGTCCTGCATGATATTTCCAGCGATTAGGATATTAAACAAAGTATGAAATGAAAGACAAATAATAATTTCATTATTCTTTAGTTTGAAATAACATCAATTTTTCTAAAAACAATTCTTTATAATCAATAATATTTGCTTAATTTTATCTTAGCGCGAGTTGATGAACAATATTTTTAGTCAATTCCTGAGGAGTATAAAGGAATGAACTTGACGGTTTTCCAACGCGAGAACAAACCACATGCAATTGGCCATGTGAAAAGACCGGATTTTCTAGATCCAACCTACAAATCGACATTGTTTGACCTTGGGACTTATTAATAGTTATAGCAAATGCCAAACGAATTGGAAATTGTAGACGTCTTAATGGAATGGGTGAGTCTGAAGGGATCATTGGGATTCGTGGCAGGAGAACAACTTCACCTTCAAATTTGCCGTTCAAAATTGTAGCTTCAAGAACATTGCCCATAATTTTTTTCATGACTAATCTTTACCGTTGTTTAGCTTAGGTGCATTTAAATTGCGCAGCAAAATGATAGGTGAGCCAGTTTTTAATCGCAAGTTATGTGGTGGCATTCCTGGTAAATCCAGCGATTTAAAAAATTCAACAGGGTAGTTGACTGCTTCGTTAGGATCGTTAACAGCGTCGATCGATTTGAACAATATCTCATTGCCAGGCAATGACTGTTGTATTTTGAAGTTGATAGCCTCATCATCGATATTTCTTGCGGCTAAAATAGCTCGTTCACGAAGCCACGCATGATTAATATAATTATCTTGTAAATCTGAAAATATGCTTTCAATCAAAGCATCTTTCGTATTTACCATGTTGCAGAAATTGTCAGGCAATTTGATGCATTGTGTGTCTCCATGCAATGGTATTGTTCCATTTCCAATATTTAGCAATTGCTCGTAGAATGATAGTGCCGATAGATCGTTTTGCAGTTGAACACGTATATTTGTGTTAAGACGTAATGTACTGTCATTTCGCCATAGATAAGATTGTTTTATACATGCGCTAATTTCATCCGCATATGTAGCGCGTGGAATGACCGGCAATGTCTGTCTAAAATCACCGGATAGCAGCAGTAAGGCACCACCGAAAAGCCTGGTGTTATTATTTAGATCTTTCGTCATTCTATCGAGAGCTTCGAGTGAATACTTGTGGGCCATAGTGCATTCATCCCAGATAATAATTTTGCATTTTTGCAAAACTTTAGCCATACCGGAATGCTTTTTTATGTTGCACACTGCATCTGGATTCGTGCGAATGTTCAACGGTAACTTGCGTGCTGAATGTGCAGTCCGTCCGCCATCAAACAAAGTGGCTGCAATACCTGATGAAGCAATTGCCAACGCAATATGATTTTGTAATCGAATGCGTGCAAGTATTAGTGAGATGAGAAACGTTTTTACAGTGCCACCTGGTGCATAAAAAAAGTCCACCTTGTTCTGGTGCAGTTGACAAATTAATTCGATCGTATACATTCTTTTGTTTATCAGTGAGTAGTTGCTCATTATTTGCAGCGAAAGTAGTTAAAGAGACCGGATTGAACTGTTGTTCGCGCTGAATCTCGGTGTTAATGATGTCTGTTGCTAGGTGGTTAGGTGAGGGCGTACCAGAATGAATGAGTGGCATATTCGAAATCAGAATGCAAATATATCTTCAATCATTTTAGCGCCTCGTTATATATTTCCGGCGAAAAATCGATATTGGGATCTTGATCAGCGATCCGAATGCGATGCAGAATGTCGTCGCTCATGGAATCTTTATATTTGTCCCAGAGGACAGAAGCTTGAGATGAAAAGCATGTCATCAATAATATGGCGAACAACTGGCGAATTTGATGAGGAGAGGAACTCAATGCTGCATCTGCAAGTGGAATATCCCAATGGTTGTCATCTTCCAGCAAATGTAATTTGCGACAGGCATCATGATATGTATCGTACAAAATACCATTGACTGTTCGCAAGTATTGGAAGGACGTCGGTCCAGGAACATAAACCAACAATAAACGCAAGAAGAAACATTCGCGTTGCTGTGGATGGACTGTGTAAAATCGGCCTAATGTATTTCCCATAAATATGCCGTTGCATCCTTCAATTGGAACACCTCGCTTTCGTGGTTCCCACTTTTTTGACTGTTTGTTCCATATGAAATATCGTGGCACATCAGTATACATTGTCATATCGTGGCACATCAGTATCCATTAATGTCTTTGCGAATTGACCGGGAATACCTGGTCGGTTGCATAGTTCGAAAAACTCAGTTAATGTGGTTTTTGGGGCAACTGATGCACGTTGTAGAGCAGTCTATTACGTAAAATAAACACGTTGTCCATTTTCAAGGTGCACGGTCAAATGTATAACAGCAGGGTCTCTTTCGTGTATCGGAACACCCAAAATACGCCAAACTGCTTCATCGCTGCTGATGTATCGGCCCATTTGATACCGTGTTTTTTCATCGTTTTCGTTGACAGTAAATACACCCGTATCATTGCCCTTATGGACATATTTGCATATATATTTTATGGACTTCACCGAACTGCAGAGCTCAATGTTTATGTGTGCTTTGTAGATTGTACACAGCAATGGTGAATACGGAACCACTCAGTGATTGGCAGTGTCAACTGTTGAACCGTTTGACATGCATAATTGATGTGATTGACCACCATGGTCAGTGTCCCTACGACGATACAGTGGATAACCATCGATATTAGTGGTTGTAGCATTTATACAATTTTTTGGAAAGCGTTTCGTGCATTTTCCATTGTCCGTGCATGGCCCCGTAATGCTTATAGCACCGCATGGTCCATGGATCATGTTAGCGGTAACAATCACATACAATTCTTGATCAATATTCCGATCCGGAATTTCTACTGAGATAATTTTATCAATTTCTACAGACTGTATTTTGTCGACCAACCAAATCAGAATATGTGCGTGTGGCAAACCTCGTTTTTGCCATTCAACAGAATACAGCCAGCAACGTGTTTTGCCAAATACAGAGGAATGTATAATCAAGTTCATCAACGATTTTTTGTCTGAATGCACGTGCAGTGATATCGTGCCGATCTATTGCAGTTTGACCTGGCAATAACGCAATTTTATTTTCATCCCATTTTGGTTTAAACGTAAATGTAATGAATGGTCGTCCGTACGCGCACACAAAAGTCATGGCGTCTTGAATATATTCTTGCATATGCAGTGGGCTACCAACATATGATGATGGAAGAATATATGAAGTACCGATGACGTTGATATTAGTTATTCCATCTACGTTACCAACAATAGCATCACGTAAATGAATGTATTCCTCAGCTCGAAGTTTCGCTTGATTATACCTGATGTATCGTAATCGCTCGCTTTCAATTTTCGCATACATATCAACGATATATTGATGAAACATCTGGCGGCATCGGAGAATATTGTTGTCTTCATTGGCACGAATCATCAACCGATATGCGTAGAAGTTCATCACGCTCAATTTCTTGCTGGTTTCTGCACCTGCAAAGTAAAAATATAATTAAGACAAAAATAAATTAATCGTGCCCAAAAATAAAATATTAGGTAATGACATGTATAGATTGCAAAGCGTCGTAAGAGCGATGACGATCTTCAGTCGTATGCACTGAGTTATCTCTGCGTTCGATTCGTATATCTCGACGTTCAAATGCGTCGCCAACCATAACAACTGCAACTTCATTAATGGTCGGTGCATTATATCGGCCCGCGTGTTGCCCACATGGTACTTTGTCTGCTTTGATGATGATCGTATAGTTGTCGTTTTGCAGTCTGTTTCAAACGGTATTGAACAACTGGACCAAGTGGTTGTGATTCTGTAAAAAGGGTTCTAAAACACCCACAATTTCTCGCTCCTCCATCTGCTCGATATAGTTGCACTGGCAGCGTGCGTTTATTTGCTGCTCCTCGTCACCCACGAAGTAGATTTGCAGAAATTTTGAATCGGTATCAGGTTTCGGCATTAAAGAACCAATTTGATGATACACTTAGCCCTGAATCTTAAACGTTGATTGAAAATTGCGACCATCCTCATTCTGAACGATTTTTGTTGCTCCAAATGGTGTCATCTGAAAGCACGAATTGAATTTGCGAATTTTACGCAAAAACAATTTAGATTGAGATGTAGCACCAGCCAATAGTGTTTTCAGTGGTTCTGTCGGGGAATTCAATGGTGGAAATACAACTTTTCCAGACGCGCAGCAGAAACCGGCTGATTCACCTTTGTATTTGAGTGCATGGCAGTGTTGGCATTGATTCTTCATAGCACCGATTACAATTTGTGAATGTGACGGATAGTCGATGTCCGACTCATATTCAAATGCAAGGCGAAGAAGTGATGCACGTGTCAATGCGCGATACACTTGGAAACGTGTTCTGAATGTGTCGGTGACTCGTTGACGGGCCAGTCTTTGTCTCAATGCATTAGCTCGAAGGCGTTTGTTGCATTGCCCTTGACTTTCATTAGCACGTCTGATTGCAGCCTGGTCTCTTAAATTTTCATTGTCCGTCAACTGATCTTCTGCCATTCTATTTAACCGACGGTTCTGGACTAATTGTGAATTCCGAGTCTGTCGACCAATATTTCCTCCTCGTCTACGAAGACGTGGCATTGCTTTATGTACGTAACTTATATGTGAATATAATACACTTAATATTCACTGAAATGCAACACCTGAAATATCAAAAGACACCGCACAAAAAAATTAACATGTCAAAATAACGAAACACACATAATATAATACACTCAAATTAAAATGTCCAAAAATAAACGAAATCCTATGCACGTAACTTATATCTGAATATAATACGCTCAATATTGCACACAAAAATGCAACGCCACCTACCGTGCTGATTGAAGAATGTAAATTTTCCAGACCCCCACTTGAATGCATTCACAAAAATTCATTCAAATTGATTCAGCCGTTTAGTTGCAGTATAGATAAATAACCTAGATACCGACTGCAGCGCCATCTGCCGGGCTGATATGTGAATTTAAACCATCCAGGGCGCCACCCAAACGCTTACAAAAAATTCATTCAAATCGGTCCAGTCATTTAGGAGGAGTTCAGTGACATACACACGTACAGTAGAATTATATATATATATAAAGATTTAGAAAACTGTTGTAAAACAGCAAATACAAGCAAAGGTTAATTAAAAGAAACAAACAACTGACCACCAAACGGGTGAAATATGATGATGGTAACCTTGTAACACAACCCTTACACTGCTAGATTTATTCCAGAAGGCGACCAGAACTATTAACTAGACACACATAACTTTTATGTAGGCATTACAAGGTATAGTAATAAATAGTACAACAATAAAACACAAGGACAAGTCACAGACGATGCTCCAGGAATCGACCTCAAGGTCCAGCAACAAACACTTTCGCGAGCGATGAGATAGGCAGCCAAGAGTTGCATTCACTTCACAAGACGGTAACTCAGACTAGTGGTAGTCTAATTAATGATTAATAATAATCCTGCTAAAGCAACCTGACGTCCATTAAACCAAAAGCAAAAATGGAACAACACGCCAAGCCGGAACCGGCAGTCTGCACAACGTCCCCTGAATACTGTGTTTAGAGCGCCCAGAACCACTACCACCAGAGTAGAAGAATCACCAACCGGCCTACAATCAAGGAAGTTATCGAAGTACACGCCTTACCGGACAGCAGCGGCAAGGCGAGGAAACGTACACTGCCGTTACATACACTAACCCCCAGGGCAGGTAACTGGAGCGTTAGCGGGCACTAGCTAAGAAAAATTACCGCCGGTTGAGCTTAACAAATTGTAACGAGTTGAACGCAGTAAATAGTAATAAGAAGTCGAGGAAAGCCAATCGGATCAGCCTTCCCCAAGCACTCCACTGGCTGCTCTTCGCCTCGGCGACACTATGAGCAGCAACACCAACACAAGTCACTTGAGGATCGCGAGATGTGACAATGGTGGAGGTTCCTCTACTTGGATCGAAGTGCACTCATCTGAAAGCTTGCTGGATCCGGTTTACGACGAGGTCCGGCACCCTGGTAACCACAGCCCTTCCGTCCGGCAGTCGTTGCGTGCCGCCAGCGGGCACGGCGTGTGGCCGCACTGCGCCGACCTGGCTCATCATAAGTCCCCCACACTCACACATCCCGGAAAAACGACGACGTCGCCCCAAAGATAGGGCAACAGTTACTACATATCGATAACCGCCGCTGCTGCCGCTAGCGGACAGGCAACGCTTGCGAAACCGAGTGGCCCCAGTCGAAACGACAAGAAGACAAACAACCGCAACCATTCCAACTAAACGATACGTCTGGCCTGCAACAGAGGGCGGAAACCTACAAACTGCAACGACGTGAGCCGCAGCACGGCCCACCTATTAATCCTGACAGACACGTGACTCGTACGTCTCACATTGATTTCCGCGGTTATTTCACGCAGTGCTACTTGTCTTTAGCACTGTCAACTCTACGCAAACGCCGTTGCCCTCGGTCGTTTAGTGAAGGTCGTCGGCCACTGCGTTGCCTGTGGTGAGAGGTAATGCCTGAAATTTGGTATGCTCGGCATACTCTTGACAGTTTGGATCTTGGAATATTGAATTCCGCAAGGGTTTTCGAAATATGTCCCATGCATCTAGCTCCAGTTACCATTCCTCGTTCAAGGTCTGTTAATTCCTGTTGTGCGGCCATAATCACGTCGGACACCTTCGCACACGGATCACCTGAGTATAAATGACAGCTCCGCCAACGCTCTGCCTTTTTATGCCTTGTGTACGCGATACTACCGCTATCTCAAGACTTTTGTTACCTCAGTATACGCCGGAAGTACATTCACTATCTACACTCCTGGAAATTAAAATAACAACACCGTGAATTCATTGTCCCAGGAAGGGGAAACTTTATTGACACATTCCTGGGGTCAGATACATCACATGATCACACTGACAGAACCACAGGCACATAGACACAGGCAACAGAGCATGCACAATGTCGGCACTAGTACAGTGTATATCCACCTTTCGCAGCAATGCAGGCTGCTATTCTCCCATGGAGACGATCGTAGAGATGCTGGATGTAGTCCTGTGGAACGGCTTGCCATGCCATTTCCACCTGGCGCCTCAGTTGGACCAGCGTTCGTGCTGGACGTGCAGACCGCGTGAGACGACGCTTCATCCAGTCCCAAACATGCTCAATGGGGGACAGATCCGGAGATCTTGGTAGCCAGGGTAGTTGAGTTACACCTTCTAGAGCACGTTGGGTGGCACGGGATACATGCGGACGTGCATTGTCCTGTTGGAACAGCAAGTTCCCTTGCCGGTCTAGGAATGGTAGAACGATGGGTTCGATGACGGTTTGGATGTACCGTGCACCATTTAGTGTCCCCTCGACGATCACCAGTGGTGTACGGCCAGTGTAGGAGATCGCTCCCCACACCATGATGCCGGGTGTTGGCCCTGTGTGCCTCGGTCGTATGCAGTCCTGATTGTGGCGCTCACCTGCACGGCGCCAAACACGCATACGACCATCATTGGCACCAAGGCAGAAGCGACTCTCATCGCTGAAGACGACACGTCTCCATTCGTCCCTCCATTCACGCCTGTCGCGACACCACTGGAGGCGGGCTGCACGATGTTGGGGCGTGAGCGGAAGACGGCCTAACGGTGTGCGGGACCGTAACCCAGCTTCATGGAGACGGTTGCGAATGGTCCTCGCCGATACCCCAGGAGCAACAGTGTCCCTAATTTGCTGGGAAGTGGCGGTGCGGTCCCCTACGGCACTGCGTAGGATCCTACGGTCTTGGCGTGCATCCGTGCGTCGCTGCGGTCCGGTCCCAGGTCGACGGGCACGTGCACCTTCCGCCGACCACTGGCGACAACATCGATGTACTGTGGAGACCTCACGCCCCACGTGTTGAGCAATTCGGCGGTACGTCCACCCGGCCTCCCGCATGCCCACTATACGCCCTCGCTCAAAGTCCGTCAACTGCACATACGGTTCACGTCCACGCTGTCGCGGCATGCTACCAGTGTTAAAGACTGTGATGGAGCTCCGTATGCCACGGCAAACTGGCTGACACTGACGGCGGCGGTGCACAAATGCTGCGCAGCTAGGGCCATTCGACGGCCAACACCGCGGTTCCTGGTGTGTCCGCTGTGCCGTGCGTGTGATCATTGCTTGTACAGCCCTCTCGCAGTGTCCGGAGCAAGTATGGTGGGTCTGACACACCGGTGTCAATGTGTTCTTTTTTCCATTTCCAGGAGTGTATGTTTTCTTCCTCTCATGGTGCAAATTGTTCGTGCAGCAATATTGTAGAAGAAATGTCTGAAATCTTCTGCGTTGCCGCGGGCGTACTAGAAGATATAGCTCTACATTAAGGGGAAGACACACCCGCCCGAGTGTCTGAAGAGTGCGGCAAGTGTAAGGCGACGCAAGCCACACGGGGAAGTTGCGGGATTAAAACAGTTAGCGAGCGAACTGCGTCAATTAATTAGCACCTCGGGCGGCGCTCGCCGGCCTAGGCTAAGAAACAGGCGTCCAATTAGTCGGTGCGGGCTGCGAGGTCAATTAGCGTCTAGCGCTGACTTCCGCAGCCGCGAGGTGAGCCGAGCCTAATTGACAAACGCCCTGGGCGCAGCGATGTCTCAGCTACGTCTACGCTCTACGCAGCTGCCGTCCGGTGAACCGAGAATCGCTGGTCGCCGCCCAGGAGCACAATCGCTGCGATGTGGACTGGAGAGTGGTGGGGTTCAGTCTCAAAAACTTAGAGGAGTACTGAGTTAAAATCCAGTACCATACCACGGGATAACGAGAAATAATGAGTAATAGGCTGATACACTCTCAAACAGGGTAAGATATGAAGACTTTCGTCAACGCTGCGGCTGTGATGAATAACGGTTCCTAGAAATTAATGCAACCAGTCGCCTTTTGTCTTATTCTTCGCTTTTTATTTTCCATTACAGGTTTCGAATCGCCTAGCGATTCATCATCAAATGGTACATATTTACGGCATTTTTGTAGCACTGCTGTGTCCTGTAGCTGTGGTAAGAGGTAGAAATAAAATTGGACACGACTGGCACACTGTGGGTCCCTTGCAGACTTAATTATCTATACAGACAGTTCATCCATTCCGTGAATGCCTGTTGTCGACATTGATGCTGACATATTGCAAGACTTTCGAGAATATTTACACTACTGGCCATTAAAATTGCTACACCACGAAGATGAAGTGCTACAGATGCGAAATTTAACCGACAGCAATAAGATGCTGTGATATGCAAATGATTAGCTTTTCAGAGCATTCACACAAGGTTGGCGCCGGTGGCGACACCTACAACGTGCTGTCGTGAGGAAAGTTTCCAACCGGTTTCTCATACACAAACAGCAGCTGACAGCGTTGCCTGGTGGAACGTTGTTGTGATGCCTCGTGTAAGGAGT
Organism: Schistocerca cancellata; assembly: GCF_023864275.1. Taxonomy (NCBI): domain Eukaryota; kingdom Metazoa; phylum Arthropoda; class Insecta; order Orthoptera; family Acrididae; genus Schistocerca; species Schistocerca cancellata. The sequence continues at coordinate 183,927,786 of NC_064633.1, forward strand.
AGAAATGATACCATCACGTTTCCGACTTTGATAAAGGTCGGATTGTAGCCTATCGCAATTGCGGTTTATCGTATCGCGACATTGCTGCTCGCGTTGGTCGAGATCCAATGACTGTTAGCACAATATGGAATCGGTGGGTTCAGGAGGGTAATACGGAACGCCGTACCGAGCGAGGTGGCGCAGTGGTTAGACACTGGACCCGCGTTCGGGAGGACGACGGTTCAATCCCGCGTCCGGCCATCCTGATTTAGGTTTTCCGTGATTTCCCTAAATCACTCCAGGCAAATGCCAGGATGGTTCCTCTGAAAGGGCACGGCCGACTTACTTCCCCATCCTTCCCTAATTCGATGAGACCGCTGTCTGGTCTCCTTCCCCAAACAACCGACCAACCAACCGGAACGCCGTGCTGGATCCCAACAGCCACGTATCACTGGCAGTCGAGATGACAGGCATCTTATCCGCAAGGCTGTAACGGATCGTGCAGCCGCTTCTCAATCCCTGAGTCAACAGATGGGGACGTTTCCAAGATAACAACCATCTGCACGAACAGTTCGACGACGTTTGCAGCAGCATGGACTATCAGCTATGAGACCATGGCTGCGGTTACCCTTGACGCTGCATAACAGACAAGAGCGCCTGCTAAGGTGTACTCAACGACGAACCTGGGTGCACGAATGGCAAAACGTAATTTTTTCGCATGAATCCAGGTTTTGTTTACAGCATCATGATGGTCGCATCCGTGTTTGGCTACATTGCGGTGAACGCACATTGGAAGCGTATATTCGTCATCGCCATACTGGAGTATCACCCGGCGTGATGATATGGTGTGCCATTGGTTACACGTCTCGGTCACCTGTTGTTCACATTGACGGCACTTTGAACAGTGGACGTTACATTTCAAATGTGTTACGACCCGTGGCTCTGCCCTTCATTCGCTCCCTGCGAAACCCTACATTTCAGCAGGATAATGCACGACCGCATGTTGCAGGTCTTGTACGGGCCTTTCTGGATACTGAAAATGTTCGACTGCTGCCATAGCCAGAACATTCTCCAGATCTCTCACCAATTGAAAACGTCTGGTCAGTCTTTGCCGAGCACCTGGCTCGTCACAATACGCCAGTCACTACTCTTGATGAACTGTGGTATCATGTTGAAGCTGCATGGGCAGCTGTACTTGCACACGCCATCCAAGCTCTGTTTGACTCAATGCCTAGGCGTATCAAGGCCGTTATTACGGCCAGAGGTGTTTCTTCTGGGTACTGATTTCTCAGGATCTATGCACCCAAATTGCGTGAAACTGTAATCACATGTCAGTTCTAGTATAATATATCTGTCGAATGAATACCCGTTGAATCTGCATTTCTCCTTGGCGTGGCAATTTTAATGGCCAGTAGTGTAATTTCAAATCTGAAATAGCATAACAAATGAAAAAAAGAAACATTTTTTCGTATGGTAAATTACAAGTTAACAATTCTCAAATTTTTTTCTTTACCTGTATTAAGAAACCTTTCTTCCTGCCAAATATCACGGGACTGCGTCAAGGGGAATTACACTATAGGTTTTAATGAGTGAGTTTACTAGTATCAAAATATGTGATATAAATGTCCATGTCTTTTGATTGCATTGACTTAGGACCAAAAGACTGTAGCCTCAGTACGTCTACCAGTTCACTATAAAAAAAACGATCTTAAAAGACAGAGGGACAGACAGACATTTTGAAACGTCCCCTTAGAAAAATTATAGAAGACTGTGCTTAAACTGACACACAATATTTTTTAGCGCAACGCAATCTGACTTTCAATAATCCCTACAAAACAATGGCCCTGACTAACATTAACCTATACCTTTCACAAATCACTTACCTCACAAAAATCTTCGTTACTCGAGCTACCGCAATACAGCGAGCGCCACTACTGCCAGCTAAATAACAGATTCAAACTACGGAAGGCACTAACTACTGATAGGCATAGTTAGCAAATGAAAGATTTTGATAGAGAACAAACAATGTATTTACCTTAATAGGCATCAAAAGTCATAATATGACATCCATTTTTACAAATTTCAAAACTCCGCCATCTCTCTCCCCACATCCACCACTGCTAGCGGCTCACCTCCAACTGCGCAACGCTACGCACTGTTCACATCCAGCTGCCGCTGCCCAACACTACAATGGCAGAAAACAATGCAAACTAGCCACAGACTGCACTCACCACAGCCAGTGATTTTCATACAGAGCGCTACGTAACGTTGCCAATAAGAAAACCTAAACAGCCTACTTACATAGCAACCGAGTCAATTTTAGCCCACAAGGTCTCATGATTTTCATGAACAATGGTTTGCAGTTCTTTTATGGCTGCTTCGTGATTCTGTAATGCATTTTCATGCCGCGAAAAAATAGGTTGAAAATGCTCACAAATTTGTGTTTTTACGTCATTACAGACTTTTTGACATTTCGATTCAATGTTATGTAACTCAGTAGTTAAATCTTCACGTGTTTGTTCAAGCATGGTGTGAAGATTTTGTTCCATTGCGTCTAACTGTTGCTGTGTTTGTCTCTGGTGTTGTTCCATTGAGTCTAACTTTTGAAGTTTTTGCTGTGTTTGTCTCTGATTTTGTTCCATTGTGTCTAACTTTTGAAGATTTTGTTCCATTGTGTCTAACTTTTGAAGATTTTCACCCATTTGTTCCTGATTTTGTTCAAGCGTTGTGTCTAACTTTTGTAGCCTTTGTCCCATTTGTTGCATTAACTGTAATAACAGTGCACTGGTGTCTGAAACATGTTCCTCAGTGCTATTCGGCAGTACATTTGAACCGGCAATATTCGCATTTTGAAAAGCAGAAAATGTGTCGTGATTTATTTGAGAAAACGGTGAGGACGCAAAACCTGAATCTACAGTATTTGCAAGATTGTGTCCTGTCATTTCGGAATCCTGAGGTGAGCTGTTGCCGACCGATCGATCGATAATGCTTCCCTGTTCACTAATTGTTTCACTGCCTACACCATTATTTGACGCCTGCTCCATTTCCCTATGCACAGTTACCAAATTACTACTTTGAATATTTGTTAATTCATTACATGGTTGCGTTAACACACTGCTTTCGTCTTCACTGTTATTTCTCAGTTTACTTTGGAGCCTAGTATTACGTTTTTCACACGCCATTATTGTCACAATATTTCACACGACAGCACAGAAAAACACAATTTGAAGAGCAAAAATAAGAGAACACATTAACATAGCACTGAAAATAATATCTAGTTAATTGCAAGCGCAGCTGCGAAATACTTGGTGCAAATTTACATGCGTGCCACACCTGTTTTACTGTACAACAATGAAAGGCTGCAACTACAAAGGAGTTTCTCTCTACAATTACGCGCTAGCAATAAACAAAATCTACACTAATTACACAAACTACAAGAAAAAATCAGAAGATTCCAGTGAGGTATCCTCGGCTAAGGGTCGACATATGAAACGTCCCCTTAGAAAAATTATAGAAGACTGTGCTTAAACTGACACACAATATTTTTTAGCGCAACGCAATCTGACTTTCAATAATCCCTACAAAACAATGGCCCTGACTAACATTAACCTATACTTTTCACAAATCACTTACCTCACAAAAATCTTCGTTACTCGAGCTACCGCAATACAGCGAGCGCCACTACTGCCAGCTAAATAACAGATTCAAACTACGGAAGGCACTAACTACTGATAGGCATAGTTAGCAAATGAAAGATTTTGATAGAGAACAAACAATGTATTTACCTTAATAGGCATCAAAAGTCATAATATGACATCCATTTTTACAAATTTCAAAACTCCGCCATCTCTCTCCCCACATCCACCACTGCTGGCGGCTCACCTCCAACTGCGCAACGCTACGCACTGTTCACATCCAGCTGCCGCTGCCCAACACTACAATGGCAGACAACAATGCAAACTAGCCACAGACTGCACACACCACAGCCAGTGATTTTCATACAGAGCGCTACGTAACGTTGCCAATAAGAAAACCTAAACAGCCTACTTACAATTTTTATAACAATTGTCCAAAAAATGTTTCTCGTGTGAGATAATTACAAATTAACAATGTTTGGATTTTTTCCTTTGGTTGTAATGTAGATTCTTGTTTTTTTTTTTTTTTTTTTTTTTTTTTTTGGCAAATTTCATGATTCTAGGTCAACGGGATTCTAGGTCAACGGGAAGCACCTTTAGGTTTTCGTGATTGAGTTTGCGAGTATCAAATATGAGACATAACTGGCGGTATCGTTTAACTGCATGACTGAGAGGTTTCACTTTTTACATCAAGGGACTCTAGATCTTAATATGAGACATAATTTTCGACTACCCGTTCCTGAGAAAAAGAGGTCTTAACAGGCGGACAGACAGACAGTCAGATAACAAATGAAAAATAAATTCGTGTGATATATTTACAAATTCACAATTTTCGGATTCTCATGTGAGGTGAGAAATTACTTTTTGGAAAATTTCATGATTGTAGGTCAACGGGAAGTACTATGTAGTTTTTGAAGAGCGAATATCTAAATACGTGACATGAATGGCCGTATCTTTTTGACTGCATTGACTTAGAAGCTTCAGTTCTTTGCATCGCCAGTGGCCTGTAGTCCTTAATATGTGACATCAGCTTCAATATGATACGTGTACACGTTCCTCAGAAAAAGGGTTCTGAGCGGTCGGACAGACGGACAGACAAACAACGAAATGTCGAATCAAAAACACCTTCAGCCTCTAAATTTCCATTTGTTATTTTATTTGTGCAACCAGTTTCAGCGCTACATTACGCCATCTTCAAGCCCCCTGACCGACGTGTAGGAAGAATTCCATCTCTGTTCTAGTCAAAACAGGGCCAGCATTCAGTGACTGGTATCCGCAGCTTTTTTTTTCTTAACATATCGATCACTTCGATCGTCACTTGGCAACAAGATGGCGTAATGGAGCGCTGAACCTGGCTGCACAAATAAAGTAACAACTGGAAATTTAGATGGCTGCTGATGTTTCGATTCGATTTTTTATACTGAAGAGCCGAGGTTCCGTAATGGTCTGTATAGAGATGGACTTACAAGAGACAGACCCATATGGGTTTCGTTTTTACTGATTGTGGTACGGAACCCTAAGAACGAAACATGTATGCACTGAATGTGCCGAGAATTATTTGCATTATGATATAAATTGAGAAGCATTACTTACAGTTATTAGTATGTTTTTCACTGACGTTAATTTTACAGCACTTCACAAACTTTTCCAAAGGTAGTAACTTCCATGTGCTTTACAAAACATAAATAGAGAATGACTAAGTTTGTGGAGAGTTTGTGTTAGAGATTTGAAACCGATAATCGAAAATAAAAACTCAAGTATGAAACATAAACTGACTGCTAGCAGTTATTTCTGGAAGCCTAGATACAAAAATCATTAAAATAAACTGTTTAGTACTCAGAATCGGGTAACAGGCTCCAAGGATACCAAGCATAATATTAAACCAAATAGCGTGATAAAATTTTACTGCGCAACCCTATAAATAAGTGTAATTTAAAAATTTAAACACGCATACCACATTCAAAATAAACTTACTACAGCCCGCTCATAGTACCACGTAAATCGTACTATAACCGTGAGAACTCATATATGAAAGCTTGAACCAAATAAAGACGCCACAGTCTGTCAGGTAACACAGAAACAAGAAATCAGAACAAGAGGAAAGCTATTTGCTTTGAAGAGCGACAGTATTATTGATTTTGAAGAGAAAACGTCATATGAACATATGTCAGTTTCTTAACAGTTTCCGAGGAAACTAAAGACAACTATGGGAAACAAGACAGACACAGGTGATAGTAAAGTAAACTTTGTGATCTAATATTTTGTTTAATTGTGTACAATTTCTCATAAAACATGTTGAGAAAGTTCACCGTCAACTGCAGTGCATTTTGCAGCTCTTGAAGACAGCTGTTGGTTGCTGATCTGTGCTCGTTCGCACGGTCCTTTACTGGAGCTCACGTGCGTCAGTCCCACGTCTCTCTTCACCAGCCCTCACAGGCCTGTGTAACGGAAGACACGTTAGCCTGTCTTTACTGGCCATTTCACTGCTCACCTCAATAGGGTATTTGACTGTTTTCGGAAATGAAATTCAAATAATTTAAAAGCCCGCTAAAATGCTCCATTCGAATCATTGATGCCTGTGACGTCACTGGCTAATTAGTTCCTCCTACTGTCATAGTGATAATCCACACTGATGTCTTGTTTTGCAATTTACATTCGGAAAACGGGTTACAAATGGGCTGTAGTAACATAGATGTACAAATACATCTATGAAAACTCCTGAAAAGCTGTTTTTGAGAGTTCCAGAGAATGAGAAGATGCGCAAGATGTGGTTGCACTGTACCGCCAAATTGCCGTCTAGTTCACTAACTTAACTAAAAATATTTGTCAGTGTCAATAAAATTCACCAACCGCCGTGTAACGTAAGATATTGTATTTTACTGCGAAGGCTACCAGGTTCAGCATTTCATTATGCCATCTTCAGGCCCATACGCATCCATCCAAATAAACGAACATGTCGTATAGAGCCATAAATCTCTGGATATCGTGAGTTCAATCGTTACCTATTGCTTCATTCGAAGACGTGATAGCAACTTTTTAACTTATTTAAACTTATCTGTAAAACGACTCGACAGTTCTTACCGATCAGGATCAGAGTATTACTGTGTTTTCCTTGCTGTTTACATGCACTTACATTTGCAATCGTGGTTCAAACAGGTCACGTTTAAAAAGATGATTCGTAGTTAATGTGACCACACACTTTTTGCTTTATTAGAAACAATGCTTTTGTCTTCATCCTGTCCAGCTAGGATCCTTATTGTTTAACCTTTTGCAGTTTTATCATCATCTTACATAAAGATGAAGTAAGTCTGCTTCAGACGCTCACGTTAGTTTACACTCACGAACACCACAGCCCTTTCGTTTTTGTCACTTGCGTGTTGTGCACACTTTATATCTCTCCGTATAACCTCATACCTCGTTGTAGTGTCGGCGCACGGCGATCTCTTCACTACTAGCAATGCTTTCCAAAAAAGTGAATTCTCTGTTCACAAAGTAAATGTATCTAAACTCTGTTGTCCATTTCTCAGACTAGTACTAATGTGAAACTATATATAATACACGAAACAATCGAAAGAACAATCAATTCTTGCTAGCTCTGTTTTCTTATTTCGTGTAAAACTTTTAAAAATATATGATCTTTATAGGATTCGAAAAAGTGACCTCTTTGTCTGTAATCTTGTAAATTATCCGTTACGCCACTGAACGTGTGCTTGGACAGCTTCTCTGCTGGGTGTCTTCTGTATATGAAAACAGCACTAAGTTTCGCCAAGAATAATTTTATTGTGCTTTGGGCAGTAGTTCATGACTGATAGCCGACAATCTAGTTATAATATACGGACCCATTCGCAAAAGTTCTACAGTTCCTTAGTTTTGAGCGAGTTTTATGATGTTGCAGGAAGCAGGGAAAAGAATGTCCGTCGTTGCACATATCGCTGTTCTAAATGGGTGGGGCATAAGAGCATCAACTTTCGCAACGCTTCAACTATCAGCGTTTACAAAATTCCTTTCTATTCTTACTTAAACATGTAATTACGTTTTCCATCACTAAATAACTGAACTGCTTGCAGAAAGAGTACCTCGCAACTTCGTCTAACGCTCCTATAACATACACTATTTGATCAAAAGTATCCGAACACCTGGCTGAAAATGACGTACAAGTTTTTGGCGCCCTCCATCGGTAATGCTGGAACTCAGATGGCCCACCCTCAGTCTTGATGACAGCTTCCACTGTCGCAGGCATACGTTCAATCAGGTACTGGAAGATTTCTTGGGGTATGGCAGCCCATTATTCACGGCAGAAGAGGTGTCGATGTCGGCCAGTGAGGCCTGGCACGGAGTCGGCGTTCCAAAACATCCCAAAGCTGTTCTATTGGACTCAGGTCAGGACTCTGTGCAGGCCAATCCATTACAGGGATGTTATAGTCGAGTAACCGCTTCGCCACAGGCCGTGCATTATGAAAAGGTGCTCTATCGTGTTGAAAGATGTAATCGCCAAGCAAGCAAGAAGGTGCTTAAAACATCAATGTAGGCCTGTGCTGTGATAGTGCCACGCAAAACAGCAAGGGGTGCAAGTTTCCTTGATGAAAAACACGACCACAACATAGCACCACAGCCTCCTAACTTCACTGTTGGCACTACACACGCTGGCAGATGACGTTCACCTGTCATTCGCCATATCCACATCCTGCCATCGGATCGCCACATTGTGTGCCCTGATTCGTCACTCCACACAAGGTTTATCAATCGTCCTTACACCAAGCGAGGCGTCGTTTGGCATTTACCGGCGTGATGTGTGGCTTATGAGCAGCCGCTTGACCATGAAATCCAAGTTTTCTCACCTCTCGCCCAACTGTCATAGTAATTGCAGTGGATCCTGATGCAATTTGGAATTCCTGTGTGGTGGTCTGGATAGATGTCTGCCTATTTCACATTACGACCCTCTTCAACTGTCGGCGCTCTCTGTCAATCAAAAGACAAGGTCGGCTTTTGTGCTGTACGTCTCCCTTCACGTTTCCACTTCACTACCACATCGGAAACAGTGGACCTAGGGATGTTTAGGAGTGTGGAAATCGTGCGTACAGACATACGGCAGAAGTGACACCCAATCCCCTGACCACGTTCGAAATCCGTCAGTTCCGCGGAGCGCCCCATTCTGTTCTCTCATGATGCCTAATGAATGCTGAGGTCGCTGATATGGAGTACCTGGCAGTAGGTGGCAGCGCAATGCACCTAATATGAAAAAGTGTGTTTTGGGGGATGTCCGGATACTTTTGATCACATAGCGTATGTATAGCTTCGTCTTACTCCTAGTCTATGACGTCACCAGAGCGTCAGACAATAACAGCGTTTTCGATCACGTGATCAAACTTTGAGATTTAATCATTTTTGGGCTCAAAAGATATTTTGTGAGAGTATTGACCGTAGATGCTATTTAAATGTCATAATCAATCAGAATAACAACAATCTGAACTATAATTTTAACATAGGAAAATAGCCTATTGATTGAGCATGGGGCGACGAAGCATATAAAATACGAGCGAGACAATTCTCCTTTGTGTCTATTCTGCGCTTGTAGATTTCGCTCTTAAGCCACAAATAGTAATGTAATGGAGCTATATCGGGTGACATCGGTGGCCAAGAAATGACTCTGCGGCAACCGATCCAACATCCGGGATACGTTTCAGTGGGGCACTGTATCACGGACCGCACGGATTTTCAAACAGTTAAATGTCGGATACTGTTAAGCGAAGGGGATTTGATCATTTGAAGTTTTTTGTTCGTATCCACCAATACTACCACCCCTCAAAAATGTACCTTTCCTCCTGACTTAGCCTACATAACAAGACGTAACAAATGTAGTGACAGTTCAAAATTACAAGATTGAGATACGTTTACGAATATTTCTCGGAATAGTTTTAGGCCATCTATTCAAAGCGGGGTTATAACAACATCAACAAGAATACACAAGATACATAACTAACTCACTGGCATAGGAAGCAGGGCGGTAATTACAAGAACACTAAATCAGTCACCCAGTATATGTCAAGGGTTTGCTTTAGTTAGACGCTCTTATATCGTCTGGCAACAGGTACGGTAACGTAACTCACTGGTTCTTTATGTACTACTGCACAACTGCACTAAATGACTACAGTCACTTACTCAGAAACAGGAGTAATTTAAAATACAATGCTTAACAACCACGCAGTAATAAATAATCACCCTATTCTCTATTGACGTCGAGGCTGAGTGCTACTTCACTGGCCGCGTATAGCAGCTCTAGGTGAAACCAAGTTAATTGTTGAACGTTTTTACCGGCCATCCGGTTCCACTGTGACAGTTTTAGAGCCATTCAAAGAAAATCTACAGTCAGTAGCGCCTAAATACCCAAATCATGCAATACTAGTTGCAGGCGACTTTAACATGCCGAGTAATAAACGGGGACGTCATGGATTCATTGCAGAGGATACAGACAGACAGTCTTGTGAAGTACTTTTGAACACGATTTCCGAATACTGTCTTGAGCAGCTAGTTCGGCAGATCACACGTGACAGAAGTATCTTAGTCGTTGTAACTGCAGTTATCGACGACGTCAGTATAGACACGGGGATTATTGATCGTGATGTGATCATAGCGAAAGTTGCATTTATCGCAAATCTATAGGAGAATGTTTTTCCTAGAGACTTAACATCACTTAGTTTCAGTATGATGGATGTAGAGGAATTATGGACAAAGGTTAAACAGATTATAAATTGTGGACAGCAGAAAGACGTGACTATTACTGGACCAATGACGGAAAATACCCATCGTGGCTTAACAACGAAATTCAGAAAATGCTAAGGAAGCAAAGGCTGTTGCACTCCGGTTCGAAACAGAACGCGCAAATGACAGGAAAAGATTAGATATTCGTGCGTCAGTGGAAAGCTCTATGTGTGAAGCATACACCTACTACCACTGCCATGCCTTAGCAAAAGACCTGGCCGAGAACACGAGAAAATTCTGGTCCTGTGTAAAATCACTAAGCGGATCTAAGGTTTCTGTTCAGTCACTCGTTGAGCAGTCTTGTGTGCCACGCAGTTTAAGATAGCAAAACGAAAGCCGAACAATTAAATTTCGCGTTTAAGAAATTGTTCACAAAGGAGATACGAGCAAATATACCGTCGTTTGACCATCGAACAGACTACCGTATGGAAAACACTAATAAGCATCCCTGGCGCAGAGAAACGAATTAAAGAGTTGATAACATGTAAGTTAACATGTCCGGACACACACAACTTAAACACTTGGCGTCTCAGAACACACTGCCCAATGTCCAGAGATACTGTTCTTGCAGCGATATTCTTTGGGATGGAAGTCCATATAGCTTGAGTCTCACAATCCTAAATAGTGATGCGGTGACGTTCTCAAAATGATTCCTGGATTTAAAGTACGGACTTACCAGACGATCTCCCCCCTCTGTTTTTTAATCTCTGTTTCTCTTTTTAAATGGCAGTTCTTTCTGAGATTTAGTAAAAGCAACATAAGAAAACAAACAGATAGATGTCATCTTCTTTATAATTTTACAAAATCAGCTGCAGATAGTTTACAGAGTTACACGGCAAGCTTGTTTCAGCATTTGTGGTATTTTCAAGTGTTCCTATTGATATTACATTTATAAAGCATTTTCTTTTACCTCTATGTAACAGTACTATGAGATTTTTATCTTATGTTGTACATACAGATAGATGGAGTGATGTGCATAAAACATCTTGGGACGTAATTTCTTTTATTTATTACGTTGTTAATATAGGTCACGTATTTACCTCGTATAGAAATTTCATGCTATTTTTTTGTTGTCAGATGACACCTCGTTCCATTGATGCATTATGTTTGCAAGTAAATTATACCTTAGATCAATAAAGATTTTATTTTCGAGATGAATAGTTTGCATTAGGTAGATGTGCGAATATTAATGTTGTCTATTGTTTTTTTTTTTTGTCTACTGCGTTGCGTTCATAAAGACGTAACAATGAAAGGAGATGACAAAACCGAAGCCAAAACGATATGTGTACCAAAATCTTGTTAAACAATACGACAATACAACTGGCATTTCAAACTACCAGCAACTTACAAAAAAACTGAGAAAGGAAAAAGAGACGTCCCAATCTATTCTAATCCAGGTCTACACAAAATTTCCTATAAAGACTGCAATAGTTTTTAATTGGTCAAATAGGACTAAGCTTTAGTATAAGATTTAAAGAACACACGAGAGAGTTCAAAAGCAATCAATCAAGTTTTTACCTCCACTTAATAAATAAAAAACACAGAGTAAAGACAATCGAAAACGCTTTTAAAATTCTGTATAGGATATCAAAAGACCAAACCATGAACATTTTTGGAAGAAATAGAAATTCATACAAACACACAGATAGCCGAGTGACATCCTAAACGAGCAAATGGACCTCCAACATAAAAATTATCTCGAAAACTTTATTAATATTATGGAAAAGAAAAGTGATTGACGCAACACAATAGATGAGAAATAATAGACAACATTAAAATTCGCACATCTACATAATGTAAATTATGTCTGGCAAATAATATCTCCGATAACCTAAGACGTAATTTACTTGTAAAGATAGTTGCTTAATGTAACAATCAGTCATTTGACAACTGACAAAAAATAACACGAAATTTCTGTACAAGGTTAATATGTGACTTATATTAACAACGCAATAAATAAAAGAAAATGCGTTCCAAGATGTTTTATCAACATCACTCCATCTAGAGGTAAGTATAACTTAAAATAAAAATCTCATAGTACTGTTGCATAGACGCAGAATAAAATGCTTTATGAATGTAATATGAAAAGGAACACTTGAAAATAGCACAAATGCCGAAACGAGCTTGTCGCGTACCTCTGTAAAAACAGGAAGAAATAAACTATTTGCAGCTAATTTAGTAAAGTTTGTATAAAGATGTCATATTATGACCTTTCGCAAGCTGCAGGCCCAGAAGAGAAGAACTTTAGATGATTATAAATCCTTTCGCAGTGTCGTAATTTATAATCGCTCATTCCGTGCAATACGCTGTTAATATTGTTTCAAGTAAAAATAAAAGTCGGAAGAGAGAAAGTGTGATTACAATGATGAGATGAATAATGAAAGTCGGCGAAACCTCTGATATAGGCCTATCTTTACTCCGATGATAAGTGACTGTGGAAAGATGATTAATCTGTTTTGTGCGTCGGAATTAACTTTGCATTATCATGACGCTTATAAATCGGCATTGGGCTTCGTACTCACGTAACTGAGTGAAGATAGGTTCGTTTTCTGGAGCACGCAGTGCTGTGACAATGACGGGCAATCCATTGTATCATCGTATTAAGACGACCAACAACGAATATTTTCTTAAAAACATTAAAAATTATGAAATGAGGACGAGGTGTAAACTAAATAGTACGGAGGAATAAAGTAAATATTCATGTTATTCCAATCCAGCTTATCTACACCTTTTATTACATTCGTTCACTGACACGCTACATAGGAGACAGACAGTACAAGATCGTATTGACACACTAGCATTTTTCATAAAACGAAATTATGTCGTAAATATCTCACAGAACGTCTCTGAGATCGGGGAGCTGTGATAATAACAGCAATTTTGCAGCACTCGTATTAATAACTGTGGGCTTACATGATGCAGTAAGACCCCTTCCAATTCATCTACATGTACATCTACATTTATACTCCGCAAGCCACCCAACGGTGTGTGGCGGAGGGCACTTTACGTGCCACTGTCTTTACCTCCCTTTTCTGTTCCAGTCGCGTATGGTTCGCGGGAAGAACGACTGTCTGAAAGCCTCCGTGCGCGCTCGAATCTCTCTGATTTTACATTCGTGATCTTCTCGGGAGGTATAAGTAGGGGGAAGCAATATATTCGATACCTCATCCAGAAACGCACCCTCTCGAAACCTGGCGAGCAAGCTACACCGCGATGCAGAGCGCCCCTCTTGCAGAGTCTGCCACTTGCGTTTTCTAAACATCTCCGTAACGCTATCACGGTTACCAAATAACCCTGTGACGAAACGCGCCGCTCTTCTTTGGATCTTCTCTATCTCCTCCGTCAACCCGATCTGGTACGGATCCCACACTGATGAGCAATACTCAAGTATTGGTCGAACGAGTGTTTTGTAAGCCACCTCCTTTGTTGATGGACTTCATTTTCTAAGGACTCTCCCAATGAATCTCAACCTGGTACCCGCCTTACCAACAATTAATTTTATATGATCATTCCACTTCAAATCGTTCCGCACGCATATTCCCAGATATTTTACAGAAGTAACTGCTACCAGTGTTTGTTCCGCTATCATATAATCATATAATAAAGGATCGTTCTTTCTATGTATTCGCAATACATTACATTTTTCTTTGTTAAGGGTCAGTTGCCACTCCCTGCACCAAGTGTCTATCCGCTGCAGATCTTCCTGCATTTCGCTACAATTTTCTAATGCTGCAACTTCTCTGTATATTACAGCATCATCCGCGAAAAGCCGCATGGAACTTCCGACACTATCTACTAGGTCATTTCGGGTGTATAGCATCCACTAGGAGCACCACAGTCACGCTTGTTGACGGTGAAGGTACTCTTTCTCGAAGCCGTTGCCTAATTGTGTCGAAAAGGATATGCGATGGTGTCTGACGTTATGGAGGAAGATCTTGGCAAAGGCGGCGAGCAACTCTTCCATTACAGTGAGGTACGCCATTCAGAAGGATCATGTCGGTTTATTCTGTAAACATATACTCATCCATGTTGCTCTAATATTCACAAACACGTGAATGAAGCTGGAATCAAGTCAGAAAGGTACGACAGACGTCAAATGACATCAGCCGATCCGATGTAGCCCCGCTCCCCTCTCCTGAAAAATGACTATGTTGTTGCATACGTATCTAACAAACATGCTTTCAAACAGCTGTAGCATTGAAACGATACGTTTGCGGGCAAGGGTTTCTATTCAAAATATTATGTACTCACTCCCATGTACAAGCGCTAGAATTTATAACGGGAATTTCCGAAGAACACCCTGTACATCGAGATATGGAAGTAACTATTGTTTTATTCAGTTAATCGATGTACTTTAACGACGTTGAATAAAAACTCTGTCTGAAAAAGCCATGGAGGCCCAACGTACAGTCCGGCCGCCATGTCATCCTCAGCCCACAGGCGTCACTGGATGCGGATATGGAGGGGCATGTGGTCAGCACACCGCTCTCCCGGCCGTAGGTCAGCTTACGAGACCGGAGCCGCTACTTCTCGATCTAGTAGCTCCTCAGTTTGCCTCACATGGGCTGAGTGCACACCGTTTGCCAACAGCGCTCGAGGACTAGATGGTCACCGATCCAAGTGCTTGCCCAGCCTGACAGCGCTTAACTTCGATGATATGGTGGGTACAGTAAAGAAAGCAAAACCGGATGCGGCACAGAGAAAGCATCAGCCTGGGTTTGTAACCTGACCAACAACCATAAGGTCGTCTGCATCTGGCAAGGCCCTTTAATCGATAATTCTGATGTACCTCGAAAAACTTCTATAATCGGATTTGGTAACTTCGAAAAATAATGAGACCAATCCATACGCACTGGTGCCTGTATGTGTTCTGCTTTCTCAGATGCAAAACCTCCCCACTCTAAGCTCAACGCTATCGCACGTGAACTCAAAACCTGTACCTCACGCATAAGCTGAGAACAAATAACAGCAGCTGACTCAGGAACAGTAAGAGAGGCTATGTCAGATAAACAGTATAATGCGTGAGTTGTGCCGGTACACGACCAATCTGATAGGAAGTGGGTTGAGTTGATTCTAAAAGGCGAGAGTATTAGCAGTGTCTTTGACGGAAGAAGAAATGCGTGATAAAAACTCACCGATGTAGCTGTAGATATCAGCCGAGCATGAAAGAGGTATTGTAGTTGCTGTACGGAGAAGGCTGCCAAGTTCTGTCGCGGTTCCGTCGTAGGTAAGTTGCGTATTTGCAAGTCATAAACCAGATGTTCACGCCGAAGATGGCTGGTACCAGGGCACGTCCGCACGGACATGGCGATAATTGTTCAAATCAAATGGCTCTGAGCACTATGCGACTTAACTTCTGAGGTCTAATGGCTCTGAGCACTATGGGACTTAACAGCTATGGTCATCAGTCCCCTAGCACTTAGAACTACTTAAACCTAACTAACCTAAGGACATCACACAACACCCAGTCATAACGAGGCAGACTTCTGAGATCATCAGTGGCCTAGAACTTAGAACTAATTAAACCTAACTAACCTAAGGACATCACACACATCCATGCCCGAGGCAGGATTCGAACCTGCGACCGTAGCGGCCGCTCGGTTCCAGACTGTAGCGCCTAGAATCGCACGGCCACTCCGGCCGGCGACCGATAATTGTTCCTAAAACCCAAAAGAAATATGAAACTCAGAAAAAAAACAGACAAATTCAGTATACAGAAGGCCAAGGGAATGCTATTCCCGCCCCCCCCCCTTTCGAATCGTGAAAGTGTGCGGCACACAACCGACCTTATATCTCCAATTTAGTGTAATCAGAATAAACAATTTTGTGTATAATAATTACTTACAGTACCATGGCAACCTCCGAATAATACTTATTACCCAAGGTAGGTGCTGGTATGGAAAGGCACCTTTAGTAATTCAGAGTTCGAGTGTATTCACTTACTGGAAGGGTTTCAACTTCACATCCCTCTCCACATAGCTTGAAACGTCCCCTTAGAACAATTATACACGACTGTGCTTAACCTGACACACAATATTTTTTTTTTTTAGCGCAACGCGATCTGACTTTCAGAAATCCCTACAAAGGAATGGCCCTGACTAACATTAACCTGTACCTTTCACAAATCACTTACCTCACCAAAAATCTTCGTTACTCGAACTACTGCAATACAGCGAGCGCCACTACTGCCAGCTAAATAAAAGATTCAAACTACGGAACTCACTAACTACTGATAGGGATAGTTAGCAAATGAAAGATTTTAATAGAGAACAAACAATTTATTTACCTTAATAGTCATAATATATATAGTAGTTCATGACATCCAGTTTTACAAATTTCAAAACTCCGCCATCTCTCTCCCCACATCCACCACTGCTGGCGGCTCACCTCCAACTGCGCAACGCTACGTGCTGTTCACATCCAGCTGCCGCTGCCCAACACTACAATGGCAGACAACAATGCAAACTAGCCACAGACTGCACACAGCACAGCCAGTGATTTTTATACAGAGCGCTACGTAACGTTTCCAATAAGAAGGCATAAACAGCCTACTTACAAGCTCTCTGTTTACACACTTCTATAACTTCTGCAACTAAAGAAGGGTATATAAATGCACATATAACTGACACAGATTCAAGCGGAATAAAACAGTACCTTAGTGTGACTCAGATGGCTTCATTTGCTTTACACGTGGAATATCTTCATCATTCAGTAATTCCGAATTACATTCAACAACGCATGAGAGCAAAACATTGCCGTGGTATCAGCTATTTACTTCACATAATTTCCTGCACAGACACAAGGCAGACGAAGTGTTTTCACATGCAACAGCAGCGAGCATCACACATTTCCTCCGTCACGTCATAGAGACATCTCAATTTCAGTGGCCTGTAACAAGAACCTATACATGCCCTCGCAGCAGAAAAGCCCCCCCCCCCCCCCCCAAGAAAAACCACAACAGTGCACCACCGCGATACCAAACCCGAGGTCCCATCAAGTCACTGCCTGGATATCTCGCTGACCCTGCCCATAGCGTACAGGCGTCGTACCAAATGCCTCACGGTAAACGTCAACAAACCACCCTCGACCCTGCGAATATCCACTCCGCTGTCTCTTTTCTCTCTCCGTTAACCACCGGCCTGAATCGCGGAAGGCAAAGATGGTGACCCTATAAGCGATGGCAGCGATACCATTGCAAGTGCGAGAACACTGGCGCCAGCCGCGCCACGGCTCACTATCTTCGGGTTACACATAGACAGAAACTGGTCATACTAGAGGGACCACTTATGAAAGTATGTGTATTTTCCACAGAGCACAAAACGGCTGTGCTCTCCATTTATTGGAGCCAAAAAGCAGGAGCAACAAAAGTATGTTCCCACTACCGTCATTTATCCGCACCGTCCCACCTTACCCCCATAGGCCGTCCTTCTCCTGTGGAGTCCCGTAGTCTCTACCGTGTTTTCCGCCACCCACGAGATGTGTCACACTCCAACGCCACCTGCAACTCCAGAGACACATACGGAATTTGCTCACAGCCAAAAAACGCCGGGACTGGCGCCAGACCTGCACTCGCCTAAATGCTACTCTATCTATAAACTAGTCTAATTAATGGTCAGCCTTCCACCGCCTTACTGGCTCTAAACCCACTCCGCAGTAATGACCAACCAGAGCCGTGCGCCATCATCTGTTTTACACACTGTTTTTAATGTACTTCCACCCCGCTTCGTTAATTTAAATTTCTAATGTCACTGAGTTGCTGCTTTGCCTGACCGTGAGCGGCGTTAGCAGCAAGTAACGATATATGCCCTTTCGTAGTATCTTTGCTCGACTGCTATTACTTCCCGGTCGTTGTCTGTCGTAAGGACAGTTCGGGTCGCGAGTTCGGGTCTGCCAGTCAGCTGGAACGCATCTGGAGCGCAGTCCGGACCTGCCAGTCGGGGAGTTGCAATGCGGCACTAGTGCAGTCGGGTTGGAGCAGTGAGGTCTGCGTCGACATGGCTGGCCCGACCATTGCCGCCACGCATCACTTGAGCCGGGCCACGGTCTTGGTGGATCGTCGGTCGGTCGTCGTACCGGACGACGCTTTTTGGCTCTCCGATCGTTCATGAGTCGGCTGTGTGTGTGTGTGTGTGCATCAACTCCCGATTTGTCTTCGTGCGTGTTTAGTGACTGTTGGGTATCGTTCGGGTCTTCGTGCAAGTGTTTGTCAGGTTGTGTGCGTAGTTGCCGTTATTTCCATTGAGGACTATTTTAAGTGTTGTCGGCATTCTGAGGGCAGTGCTCCGTCTCATCAGGCGACGTGTAATTGGTTCTCTGAGCGCTTCTGGTCTCCTTCAATTACCATCTTGTGGAACTTGAGTCGGTCCTTCCCTGGTGCAGGGATGTCGTTTAGCCAGTGGGCGTGTTTCCTCTGTATGGTTGGATCCGAGCCATTATTTCCGCCGTCGTGTGTCTGGAAGTGAGTGGGAGACGCACCAGCAGTGCAGTCGCGATGGAGCAGCAGTCGCGGACGGACCAGCAGGCAGTCGGTTGGTTGCTGCGGACCAGGGAAGATATCTCTGCGCGGTGCAGTCGCTGGGTCCGCTGCCGGTCCCTGTGTAGTTGGTTGGTTGGTTGTTTGGGGAAAGAGACCAGACAGCGTGGTCATCGGTCTCATCGAATTAGGGAAGGATGGGGAAGGAAGTCGGCCGTGCCCTTTCAGAGGAACCATCCCGGCATTTGCCTGGAGTGATTTAGGGAAATCACGGAAAACCTAAATCAGGATGGCCGGACGCGGGATTGAACCGTCGTCCTCCCTGCGTAGTGTCGGAGCGTGTGTGGAGCTGTCCGATGGCAAATAGCTTCGTGGTTCACCGACCCAAGCCTCGTCCATTCATGTTGTGGTTTGTTTCGGTGGTTCGCTGTTGGGGAGGTTTTCCTGTGAGCAACACCGAGTGTTTGTACATATCTGATTGTGGATTATCACTTTCGTAAACTTTTGTTTACTAGGTTTAGGGGTAGCGTCTTTGATTCATAATTAAAATGTCTTCGATCCCGGGTTCGATCCCCGCCACTGCCTAAATTTTGATAAATAATCAGCATTGGCGGCCGAAGACTTCGGGCATAAGAAGTCAGCCTCATTCTGCCAACGGCCTTGTCAAAGAGAGCGGAGGAGCGGATAGAGGTTCAGGGCACTCTCTTGTCCTAGGGGTGGGAAATTGCGTCTAAAGGCGGAAGAATCAGCAATGATCAACGACTTGAGGATGCAGAAAGTAATGGAAACCACTGCATTAAACACACGTAACGTGTATCCACGGGACATGTGGCCTGTAATTGAAGAAGTGTCATGATGATCTCTCCATTGGCAAAAGATTCCGGAATAGTCCCCCATTCGTATCTCCGGGAGGGGACTGCCAAGGGGGAGGTTACCATGAGAAAAAGATTGAATAATCAACGAAAGGATAACGTTCTACGAGTCGGGGCGTGGAATGTCAGAAGCTTGAACGTGGTAGGGAAACTAGAAAATCTGAAAAGGGAAATGCAAAGGCTCAATCTAGATATAGTAGGGGGTCAGTGAAGTGGAAGGAAGACAAGGATTTCTGGTCAGATGAGTATCGGGTAATATCAACAGCAGCAGAAAATGGTATAACAGGTGTAGGATTCGTTATGAATAGGAAGGTAGGGCAGAGGATGTGTTACTGTGAACAGTTCAGTGACCGGGTTGTTCTAATCAGAATCGACAGCAGACCAACACCGACAACGGTAGTTCAGGTATACATGCCGACGTCGCAAGCTGAAGATGAACAGATAGAGAAAGTGTATGAGGATATTGAAAGGGTAATGCAGTGTGTAAAGGGGGACAAAAGTCTAATAGTCATGGGCGACTGGAATGCAGTTGTAGCGGAAGGAGTAGAAGAAAAGGTTACAGGAGAATATGGCCTTGGGACAAGGAATGAAATAGGAGAAAGACTAATTGAGTTCTGTAACAAGTTTCAGCTAGTAATAGCGAATACCCTGTTCAAGAATCACAAGAGGAAGAGGTATACTTAGAAAAGGCCGGGAGATACGGGAAGATTTCAATTAGATTACGCAATGGTCAGACAGAGATTCCGAAATCAGATACTGGATTGTAAGGCGTACCCAGGAGCAGATACAGACTCATCACAATATAGTAGTGATGAAGAGTAGGCTGAAGGTCAAGACGTTAGTCAGGAAGAATCAATACGCAAAGAAGTGGGATACGGAAGTACTAAGGAATGGCGAGATACGTTTGAAGTTCTCTAACGCTATAGATACAGCAATAAGGAATAGCGCAATAGGCAGTACAGTTGAAGAGGAATGGACATCTCTAAAAAGGGCCATCACAGAAGTTGGGAAGGAAAACATAGGTACAAAGAAGGTAGCTGCGAAGAAACCATGGGTAACAGAAGAAATACTTCAGTTGATTGATGCAAGGAGGAAGTACAAACATGTTCCGGGAAAATCAGGAATACAGAAATACAAGTCGCTGAGGAATGAAATAAATAGGAAGTGCAGGGAAGCTAAGACGAAATGGCTGCAGGAAAAATGTGAAGACATCGAAAAGGATATGATTGTCGGAAGGACAGACTCAGCATACAGGAAAGTCAAAACAATCTTTGATGACATTAAAAGCAACGGTGGTAACATTAAGAGTGCAACGGGAATTCCATTGTTAAATGCAGAGGAGAGAGCAGATAGGTGGAAAGAATACGTTGAAAGCCTCTATGAGGGTGAAGATTTGTCTGATGTGATAGAAGAAGAAACAGGAGTCTATTTAGAAGAGATAGGGGATCCAGTATTAGAATTGGAATTTAAAAGAGCTTTGGAGGACTTACGGTCAAATAAGGCAGAAGGGATAGATAACATTCCATCAGAATTTCTAAAATCATTGGGGGAAGTGGCAACAAAACGACTATTCACGTTGGTTTGTATAATATATGAGTCTGGCGATATACCATCTGACTTTCTGAAAAGCATCATCCACACAATTCCGAAGAAGGCAAGATCTGATAAGTGCGAGAATTATCGCACAATCAGCTTAGCAGCTCATGCAACGAAGCTGCTTACAAGAATAATATACAGAAGAATGGGAAAGAAAATTGAGAATGCGCTAGGTGACGATCAGTTTAGCTTTAGGAAAAGTAAAGGGACGAGGGAGGCAATTCTGACGTTAAGGCTAATAATGGAAGCAAGGCTAAAGAAAAATCAAGACACTTTCATAGGATTTGTCGACCTGGAAAAAGCGTTCGACAATATAAAATGGTGCAAGCTGTTCGAGATTCTGAAAAAATTAGGGGTAAGCTATAGGGAGAGACGGGTCATATACAATATGTACAACAACCAAGAGGGAGTAATAAGAGTGGACGATCAAGAACGAAGTGCTCGTATTAAGAAGGGTGTAAGACAAGGCTGTAGCCTTTCGCCCCTACTCTTCAATCTGTACATCGAGGAAGCAATGATGGAAATAAAAGAAAGGTTCAGGAGTGGAATTAAAATACAAGGTGAAAGGATATCAATGATACGATTCGCTGATGACATTGCTATCCTGAGTGAAAGTGAAGAAGAATTAAATGATCTGCTGAACGGAATGAACAGTCTAATGAGTACACAGTATGGTTTGAGAGTAAATCGGAGAAAGGCGAAGGTAATGAGAAGTAGTAGAAATGAGAACAGCGAGAAACTTAACATCAGGATTGATAGTCACGAAGTCAATGAAGTTAAGGAATTCTGCTACCTAGGCAGTAAAATAACCAATGGCGGACGGAGTAAGGAGGACATCTAAATCAGACTCGCTAAGGCAAAAAAGGCATTTCTGGCCAAGAGAAGTCTACTAATATCAAATAGCGGCCTTAATTTGAGGAAGAAATTTCTGAGGATGTATGTCTGGAGTAGAGCATTGTATGGTAGTGAAACATGGACTGTGGGAAAACCGGAACAGAAGAGAATCGAAGCATTTGAGATGTGGTGCTATAGACGAATGTTGAAAATTAGGTGGACTGATAAGGTAGGGAATGAGGAGGTTCTACGCAGAATCGGAAAGGAAAGGAATATGTGGAAAACACTGATAAGGAGAAGGGACAGGATGATAGGACATCTGCTAAGACATGGTACTAGAGGGAGCTGTAGAGGGCAAAAACTGTAGAGGAAGACAGAGATTGGAATACGTCAAGCAAATAATTGAGGACGTAGGTTGCAAGTGCTACTCTGAGATGAAGAGGTTAGCACAGGAAAGGAATTCGTGGCGGGCCGCATCAAACCAGTCAGTAGAATGATGACAAAAAAAAAGACTTTTGTGTTTGAGTCCTCATGTACTGCTTGATGGCAAGCAATTCGTTGTGTCGGTCGGTCCGTGGCTGTCCCCTAGTTGTGTTCCGACGGATCAAGTGTAGTTGAGCTACCACCTGTCTCACCTAAGTAAACGAGGGCAGACCGACCTCCGTGGAGGCTTCTGAGTGCCGTTGTCTTTGTCTTTGCAACCGGTGTTTAAGT
Source organism: Schistocerca cancellata (assembly GCF_023864275.1). Taxonomy (NCBI): domain Eukaryota; kingdom Metazoa; phylum Arthropoda; class Insecta; order Orthoptera; family Acrididae; genus Schistocerca; species Schistocerca cancellata. Next base: position 183,950,648 of record NC_064633.1, read on the forward strand.
ATCTGTTCTCAGCTACTTAAAATTAAAGGCTTATGGTTTTTTTTTAATTTTGGAAAATTAATTGTGCGCTTTCAGCCTAATTATCTTTCAAGCTTAAACATGCGGCCTTCTGGCTTTAAAAGATTATCGTAATATATTTTTAAAATTTTGAAATTTAATTCAGCCATTTGTATTGCACCTTGCATATATTTGTTCTATCTCCTTGGCCTTGAGGCTTTCCACCTAGCTGTGATATATGTTTAATTATTTTATTTGCTATTTTAACTGCATTTTTATCTTGTTGATTTTTAAGATTCTTGTTTGGAGGCCTTCAGCCGTGAAAGAGTTACATTTGCGAAAGGTTTGGCTATGTGCCCCTTTGGTTGTAAATATGTTATTAAATTACGATTAGAAGGTGAAACTGACCCCAACCTTATTTGGCCCTTTCCTCAATCCTAATTACCTGTTTTGCCCAGCAGGTGTATCACAACCCTTTCGCGACAACCTCAGTAAGGCCAATCATTTCGCTTCCTACCTTGCCGATATCCTAAAAATCCCTGATGATCCTCTATTCGATTACTCCATCTTCCCAGATGTCTGTGACTGGACTGACACCTCTGCCCCTCCACTCACTCCTAGCTTCCAGTACTTGGACAACATCCCACTCACACATCTCAACAACCCGTCACCACTCAGCACATCGTAACCACACTTCGCACAAAATGCAACACCGCTACCAGTCATGACCATGTCACCTATCACCATCTTCGCGAAACTCCCGTTTCCTTCCTCACCATTCTGTCCACACTTTATATCTATAATGTGGTCCTGTCCACCGGCTACTACCCCAACCTGTGGAAAACCTCCAAGATCCTAATGTTCCCCAAGCCCGCCAAACCATCCTCTGACATCTCCTACCATCCTATCAGCGTCACCTCGGTCTTCAGCAAGGTCTTGGTCCATCCTCACCCGATGAATCCTCCAGCACCTCCACCTGCACCACCTCCTCTTTTTTACCCAATGTGGTTTCCGACCCTCCTCCTTTACTGATGACTTTCTCCTTCATCTCACTCACCTCCTTTCTGGCCAACTCAATTCCCAATGATCCTCTCTCACGGCCTCGAATACGTTTGCGACCATGTATGGCATTCTGGTCTCCTCTTCCAGCTCCAAACCTTTGCCCTTCCTATCAATTACGTCTGTCTGATCACCTCCTTCCTCTCTCAGCGCCCTTCCTATGTTACTGTCCACAACACCGATTCCTATACTTTCTAACCCTCCGCCAGTGTGCCCCAAGGTTCCATCCTCTCTCCTCTTCTCTACCTTCTCTATATGGCAGACATGCCATCACCCCAATCCCGCATCCACCTCCTCCAATATGCCGATGCCACCGCCTTCCTTGCCCTCGCCCCCACCCATAAACGCTCCCAAAGTCTTATCAAATCCCATCTTGACCTGTTCACCGCTTGGTGCAACCAGTAGCTGCCCAACGTCAATCCTTTCAAAACTCAGGTAATCATCATAGGCAACACCACCCTTTCCTACTATCTCCTGGATTCTTACATCACCATCTATGGCTGTCCCATTGCCCTCATCCTCACCCTCAAGTACCTTGGCGTCACCTTCAACCGCCACCTTTCATGGATCCCCCATCTCTGGACAGTCCAAGCCATGGCACAAACCTATCTCTGCCTTCTCAAACTCCTATCCAGCCGAACATGGGGTTTCGATCCCTCCTCTATCCTTCACAAGTACTTCAGCCGCCCCATCCCTTGTTATGCTCACCCCACCTGCATATCTGCCCCTCCCACCTACTATAAATCCCTTCAAATCCTTGAATGTCATGCACTCCGCCTTGGCTATCGCATCTGTCTCCCATCCCACATGCGGATCCTTTACGTCATGATTCCTATCCCACACCGCATCCTTTTCCTTGAATGGATACAGATCCTTTACTCCTCCCACAAGCTTAATCCTCTCCACCCACTTGTCTCTCTCATCCTCTCCCACTCTAACCCACTACTGCACCTGCACTCTTGCGTCCCTGCTCTCCATCTTCACACACTTCGTACCCTTGCCCAAGGTGGCTTCCGCCAACTCCCCCTTCCTGAGGACATCCTTGTTCTCTCCATATACCCTTCCCATCAGATCTAATCCTCTGCTTCTCTTCCTTCCTCCTTTTCCTTCTAGGGCCCCCTCTCTCCTTCTTCACCTTCCTTTCTCCTCTCCCCTCCTCTCTCCCAGTTTCCCACTCCCTCCCCCTCCTCCCTCCCTGGGCTTCCACACCCAACTCTATCGTCCCCCCTACCCTTACCCTCCCTTTCTACCATTGGCTTCCTCCCCCCTCCTCCCCCCTGCCTGTCCCTTGCCCCCAGTGGCAGCCTCCGCCTTGTGTTCAGTGTTCTTAGCGCCGAAGATCGTCGCCAGTGTTTTGTGCAACAGTGTTTTTCGTCATTACTGTGCATCAGTGTTCTCTTTGGTGTGCTCCTTCGTTTGGTGGGCAACTGACTGCCTTAGTTTGTGTGGTCTGTCGACCTTGCTTATATGTCAGGTGCCATCCACTGAACGCCTCCATCACATTCTTAATGCATACCAACTGTTTTTAACATTCATGTCTATCTGTATTTATGTCTTCCTGTACGATTTCTGTTATACTATTGGCCGAAGAGCGGCGTCTGTAAGCCGCTGCCGCCGCCCCCCGCCCCCTCTTTTGTATCAAAGGGATTTACAATAAAGGAAAAAAAAGCGGCAAAAGTACTCAGGAGACAACGCGACCTTGTAACGAGTGCCTTCTCCGCTTTGTTTGATAGTGCTTAGCATTAATTATTGAACGCCTTTCGTAAGTACATCTTGCTTGTCATTGCACAGCATGGAGTGCATCACATTTTGCTCTATTTTCTTAAGTTTTTCTTTTTACTCTCGAGTATGATTATCCTTTCTCTGTTTACGTAATACAATGAGGTGACAAAAGTCATGGGATACCTTATTAATATCGTGTCAGATGTCTTCTTGCCCAGCTTAGTGCAACAACTCGACGTGGCATAGACTCAACAAGTCGTTGAAGTCCCCTGCAGCCACACTTCCTCTACAGCCATTCACAACTGCGAAAGTGTTGCAGGTGCCGGCTTTTGTGCACGCATTAACCTCTCGATTGTGTCCCATAAATGTGCGATGGTATTCATGTCGGGTGATCTAGGTGGCAAATTATTCGCTCGAATTGTCCAGAATGGCCGACCGGGGTGGACGAGCGGTTCTAGGCGCTACAGTTTGGAACGGCAAGACCGCTACGATTGCAGGTTCGAATCCTACCTTGGGCATGGATGTGTGTGATGTCCTTAGGTCAGTTAGGTTTAAGTAGTTCTAGATGACCTTAGAAGTTAAGTCCCATAGTGCTCAGAGCCATTTTTGAACACTAGCGTTATTGACAGTGTAACTCCGCCGTCACTACGGTCTAGTCATATTTTAAATATGTGCATGTATATTAGGACGATGCCATTATGGCTTTATTACATTAAGACGTCTTATGAACTAGGTATGCCTTGCCATATTTTAAGTGCGTATTTCCTCATCCAAAAGAATAATGGAGTACACAAATGATAAATGAAAATTAAGAATATGCTTTTGGCATTGGGTGCATCTGGTCCAAGGATCAAATGTTTTTTTACCATTGATGGAAATAAGAGAATTTATTCTACACTTCCTGGATCACTGTTTTAATCCGCGACCATATTGCAGCCTGTGAACAAAATTACCGCACTTGGAGGTCGGCATGCAATTCCTCACCCAGGTTCATGACAAAACTTTATCTGGGAAAAGCGTATCGAGTGCATTTTGAAAACACATTGAAACACGTATGTATTCATTACCAGCGATGGCGAGGCATGACAGAATCTCTGACCAGAGAGTTATTTATCGTTGCTAGTCTGCACTTGACCGCGCGAGACGACAGTAGTTGCATGTAGCGAGTCGGCAGGTACAGTAGCGTGTAGTGAGTCGGCAGGAACAGTGGCACGTAGCGAGTCGGCAGGAACAGTTGTATGTAGCGAGTCGGGAGAGGTGGTAGTCAGTCGACAGTAGTAGCGAGTGGACGGTTGTACTGAGCGGGCGTCGGCATGCGTCGGCGGCGTGCTCTTCTCGCTACTCTGGTCACGGTTCGGGACGATGTATATTGTTATAGAAGGTAATGAAGCAGCATTGTGCAAATCTATAATGTATGTTAATTGTAATTAATTTGTTCAAAAAATGCCCCAATAATAATTTTTTATAAAGTAACTCTTTTAAAGAAAATCATTCATTACAATTTAAAGAATATTTCTTGTGCATTTCCTCCAAGAATCAAAATTAAATATAAGCCAGCATTGCACGAAGCTGTGTAGTAAAAGCTACAATAAAGGCAGATATAGAGATGCAGTTTTTTATTGTAAGAATTTTTTGCTTTTTTTATTCTGAATACAGGGCCAAAGGTCAGCGCTGCTGCCCTTATAAAATTCATCAGGTTTAATTATTTCTGTTCAGATGTTACATTCAGTTCATGATTCATTATTTAATTCATATTATGGTGGGTTTAATGTTCAATCTTCATTCCTTAACGATATTTTGTGGGGAGATAACATTTGGCACATTTTTATTATCATTGACCTTTTACTATTTCTGCAGGGAGCTTATACTTGGCTTCATTTCCATTTACATTATTATTGTCGCATTCTGCGGGGAGGTTACAACATGTATGAAAACGAGTACGTGGCGACACTATCACATCGTGCAGCGCATCGAAATCAACAGAGGAAACTGTATCACGCCGCATTACCTTCCAAGCCGTCGTAACTAACTAAGTATGCTGTTAGGACATCAGACCAACATCCACCCTCGAGCTATGCGAATCATTGGGAGGCTCCTTTTTTTATTTTCTGGACGTCCATCTCTAGTTGTCGTCGTTTATAAGCGGAACATCATTTTGTCACATGGCAGTCGCCTATAACACGACAATAGGATCCATTAACTGCATGCATGTGTCTGCCAACCATGCAGTGCACAACCATAACTGGTCCTGCCAATTTCAGGTAAGGCAGCTTCCTGATGAAATATGCAAATCATAAATGATAACGATTTTGGTGCTGGGTGCATCCGGTAACCAAGATACTGCTGCTGCTTGTACATATACTGCTCGGCCCGATTCCGATAAGAATGTTTTTCGTCGTCTGGAACAACATCTTCGGGAAGCTGGTAAAGTTCGTTCACAAGTAATGGACAAGGACGTACTACACAGATAGAGGGCACGATTCTTGAAACCGTTCACCAGTCACCTCGGTGAAGTACCCATGATACTGCAAAACAGTTGCAGACATCTAAGACTGGTGGTCGAAGAGTTACACGATGAAGAACTGCATCCTTATCGTTACAGGTTAACTCAACATCAGCCGCCAAGAGACCAGATTTGAAGAGTAGAGTTTTTTGAATGGCTTTTGCACCAGACAGAAGTTAACGAACGTAGTGTAAATAGCGTGATGTGAACTGGCGTATCTCGCTTCACTCGTGAAGGTATTTTCAACCTCCACAACAGCCATTATTGCTTAGAACACAACCGATATGTCATCCGGGAAATGGATTGGTCGTGGAGGTCCAATGTTCTAATTTCCACGTTCTCCGGATCTTATTCCACTAGATTTTTATTCTGTGGGGATATTTAAAGGAACAAATTTATAGTACTCCATCCACGGTTGTACACGTCTTTATAGCTCATGTGCATGTCACATACGTAATGGTGGATGCAGGTGTGTTGCGTAGGGTCCGGCATCGAGTGACGAAATGTTTGCAAGTGCAAGATGAACGTCTTCTCTAAAGTGAACGTTGGTCGTATGTGTGCATACCAGCTCTGTGAAGAGCTGGACGTTAAACGTACAGAAGGAATTATTGTGCGTAGCACAATGTGTAATCTACTGTAGGCTACCTATTTCTTTCTTTGTACTTCATTGGATACAAATGATATTACTGTATCCACTACTATTTTCTAATTGGCTTTATTTGTATCATGGACAAAACAAAGTGGTCTTTTACGTTTGTAAGATGTTCATGTTATGTCTTAATGTTTAAATAAATGTAACAGTAACAGTAAGAAACATACAAGATACTACAATGTGAAGGTGTAAACTGGACACAATTTGACGCCTTAAGTAAGAAAAAAAAGTTTAGCCCTAACGAGACTCGATCATGGGCAGATCCATTCCCCAGGCCGTTACCTAAGCTCACTGAGCTAATGTGACAGCTCCAAGGCATTGCAGAGTTCGTGTTACCTGACCTTGGCCATACCGCACACACTTACAGCGTTGCCAGAGCCTCGTTTGTTAGAACGCATTCCTAATGAACCTATTGGCGGGACTGGATTTTGGTAGATACACTTCTTCCTTCACCCTGTATTTGCTATCGATGATACCCACACAGTTTGAAAACTCTTAGTACATCAGAAGGTCATGAATAATGCGTACGAGGGCAGTTCAATAAGTAATGAAACACATTTTTTTCTGAAACAGGGGTTGTTTTATTCAGCATTGAAATACACCAGGTTATTCCCCAATCTTTTAGCTACACAACACTATTTTTCAACGTAATGTCCATTCAATGCTACGGCCTTACGCCACCTTGAAATGAGGGCCTGTATGCCTGCACGGTACCATTCCACTGGTCGATGTCGGAGCCAACGTCGTACTGCATCAATAACTTCTTCATCATCCGCGTAGTGCCTCCCACGGATTGCGTCCTTCATTGGGCCAAACATATGGAAATCCGACGGTGCGAGATCGGGGTTGTAGAGTGCATGAGGAAGAACAGTCCACTGAAGTTTTGTGAGCTGCTCTCGGGTGCGAAGACTTGTGTGAGGTCTTGCGTTGTCATGAAGAAGGAGAAGTTCGTTCAGATTTTTGTGCCTACGAGCACGCCGAAGTCGTTTCTTCAATTTCTGAAGAGTAGCACAATACAATTCAGAGTTGATCGTTTGACCATGGGGAAGGACATCGAACAGAATAACCCCTTCAGCGTCTCAGAAGACTGTAACCATGACTTTACTGGCTGAGGGTATGGCTTTAAACTTTTTCTTGGTAGGGGAGTGGGTGCGGCGCCACTCCATTGATTGCCGTTTTGTTTCAGGTTCGAAGTGATGAACCCATGTTTCATCGCCTGTAACAATCTTTGACAAGAAATTGTCACCCTCAGCCACATGACAAGCAAGCTATTCCGCACAGATGGTTCTCCTTTGCTCTTTATGGTGTTCGGTTAGACAACGAGGGACCCAGCGGGAACAAACCTTTGAATATCCCAACTGGTGAACAACTGTGACAGCACTACCAACAGAGATGTCAAGTTGAGCACTGAGTTGTTTGATGGTGATCCGTCGATTATCTCGAACGAGTGTGTTCGCACGCTCCGCCATTGCAGGAGTCACAGCTGTGCACGGCCGGCCCGCACGCGCGAGATAGACAGTCTTGCTTGACCTTGCGGCGATGATGACACACGCTTTGCCCAACGACTCACCGTGCTTTTGTCCACTGCCAGATCACCGTAGACATTCTGCAAGCGCCTATGAATATCTGAGATGCCCTTGTTTTCCGCCAAAAGAAACTCGATCACTGCCCGTTGTTTGCAACGCACATCCGTTACAGACGCCATTTTAACAGCTCCGTACAGCGCTGTCACCTGTCGGAAGTCAATGAAACTATACGAGACGAAGTGGGAATGTTGGAAAATATTCCACAAGAAATTTCCGGTTTTTTCAACCAAAATTGGCCGAGAAAAAAAATGTGTTGCATTACTTATTGAACTGCCCTCGTAGAATGTCGTTGGTTGTTGGCTCATGAAGGAACGGGTGATGTCTTAAGGAAAATGCCACAAACTGCAGAGAGGCCAACATAGTAAGTCAACATTATCATGAGCAGACAGGCCTCATAAAAAAGTGCATTACGAGTTGTAACTTTTTCCTAATATTACGCTGTCTGCAGTCAGTAACAGAGATGTAAATACAAATAAATCGCAAGTGATATGTGCTAGGGGCTATATTAAACAATATTCTGGGAATAAATACACAAGTGACCTAGCTAATCAAAGGTACTGATAGTAGCTGCTGATATACGTTATATAGAAAGACAATTAATCTCACTAATTGTTTGTTGCGGTCTTCAGCTTGAAAACTGTGTTGGTACAGAGCTCCACAATCCTGTGTAATTCTCTTCATCTCTACTTAACTACAGCATCCTGCATCCGTTTGAACCTGCTTGTTGTTTTCAAGCCTTGGTCTCCCTCTAAAATTTTTCCTTCGTTACCAAACTGACGATTCCTTTATGCCTGAGAATTTGACCTATCAACCAACCCTTTCTTTTAGCCAAGATGTACCATGATTTCCTTTTCCTCTCCAGTCTGATTCAGTATCACTTCATTAGTTACATGATTTGCCTAATCTTCACCATTATTCTGTAGTATCATATTTCGAAAGCTTCAATTGCCTTTTGACAGAGCTTTTTATCGTGAGCGTTTCACTTACACACAAGGCTACACATCACGCAAATTTCTCTTTTCCAGAAAAGCTTTTCTTGCTATTGCCAGATGCTATAAATATCGGTTTGTCTTACTTCATTCTAAGATAAGCGGTAAGATCAGTATTGCCGCACGTGTTCGGACATTTCGCAGGAATTTAACACTGTGTTCAGGTTCATTTGTAGATTCCCCCATTCCCCTCTACACATTCCTTCCATTTTCCAACCTTCCCTTCTTTTATATAAGAAACTATCAGCCTCGATTGCGGTAGTGAAACCAACCTCTACCAAGGTTTCAGCGCGTGGTGAAATTGACCTCTGTCGGTCGACAGAGTATAAAGGCGATGAAAGGGCGCTGCACGTCCGTTCACGCAATTACCATATTTTTTACACGTAAAACATAATTTGACCTATGCTTGTCATTTTCTACTACATGGCGATAAAGTGGCGTTGTTCGTTCACTCACGCGTTGTTTTTAATAATAAGACAAAAAATAAATCTTGATAATATTCTTCATTCAGAGGATGTCAGCAATAAGAAGTATATCTATATCAATCTACTCGACCATCTGTGTACAGGTTAACCGAGATTATTGCATCATGGCGTGTACATACTACAGATTCGCTGTTTTATGTCCTATGTCATCTTTCATTAATGCCGGCCGCGGTGGTCTCGCGGTTCTAGGCGCGCAGTCCGGAACCGTGCGACTGCTACGGTCGCAGGTTCGAATCCTGCCTCGGGCATGGATGTGTGTGATGGCCTTAGGTTAGATAGGTTTAAGTAGTTGTAAGTTCTAGGGGACTGATGACCACAGCTGTTAAGTCCCATAGTGCTCAGAGCCATTTGAACCATCTTTCATTAATAACGATGGGTGCGTTATACAGCATTCGTTGTGAAAGGGACGATATATTCTAATAGTGTAAGCCGAGGTAGTGTGTGCGAACTTATACAAATCCATGCATAGTTTGTTACATTTTAGTCATAACCTGGAGCAGAGGCTTTACGTTTAAGATTTTCAACCTTTCTATATAGCCGGCCGAAGTGGCCGTGCGGTTAAAGGCGCTGCAGTCTGGAACCGCAAGACCGCTACGGTCGAAGGTTCGAATCCTGCCTCGGGCATGGATGTTTGTGATGTACTTAGGTTAGTTAGGTTTAACTAGTTCTAAGTTCTAGGGGACTAATGACCTCAGAAGTTGAGTCCCATAGTGCTCAGAACCATTTGAACCTTTCTATAAGTTATTTGTTTTAAGATTTAACTGCGTTTGCCTTTTATCTTTGACACTCATGGTCTCAGTTAGACATGCGCAATGTTCCTCGCCATGTTGATCTGCAGCGCATTGTCTAGTCCTACTTAGTTTCAGGTGAGCTCCCGAGGCCCACCGCACGCTGCCCATGGAGACGAGGCACACGCCAGAGCTTAAGTTAAGTCTTGGTGTAGACTTAGTACTTAAGTACTGCATTTTTAAAATGTGACTACGCCTATTCAGGCTGTTTTAGTTTTATTTCTCCCTCTTACACAAATTATAAATTCAGGTATATCTTCTGAGGAGGGCTCAATTATTTGGGCTGAAACCTAGGTAAAGGTTTGTTTCATTACCGCAATCGAGGCTGATAGTTTCTTATATATTACATTATCACGATTGCTGACTGTGCTGCAATGTTGTAACTTCGCTTCTTTACTTAGTTCTGGATTGACATGTGAGCTCTTGATATTAATACAGTTGCTTCTGCTTACACCAAGTGTTTTTTTTAATTTAATTTTTCTATATGCCACATACCTTTTCCATTACTGCTTCAACAGTCTTGAATTTTTCTTCTAGCCATTCTTGCTTTGCTGTTTTGCGCTTTGTGTCAGTGTCATTTTGTATACGTCTGTATTTCCTAAGGCCTACTTCATTTACCACATTTGTATATTTTCCCGTGTTGTCAATTAAATTCAATACTCCTGTGTTAACCATGGATTTCTAATCTATTTCCCACTGCCTACTTCATTTACCACATTTGTATATTTTCCCGTGTTGTCAATTAAATTCAATACTCCTGTGTTAACCATGGATTTCTAATCTATTTCCCATTTTTACCCTGTGCTGCCTCCACTATTTCTGTTCTCAAAGGTGTCCATCTTATACTGTATTCCTTCCTCTTTTTAATCAATCGTCGCGTAATCATCCCTTTGAAATCATCGACAAAGTTTCCACCTCCTTAATTTGCGACCTTTTGCTGTCTCTTTAGTTGACCTTTTGCTGTCTCTTTAGTTGTAATATGGAGTTCATGACCAGTAAATAATTCTGCATCTGCGCGTGGAAGTGCCTGAAAATATAAATCTTACCATTATCTACCCAGTCTGAAACCCACTAGTGCCTCCAGGATTCATACGTGCGACTTTTTTCATGGTTTTTAAAGAAGTGTTAGCGATCATTAAATTATGCCCTGTGCAAAATTGTACCATGTGGCTTCCCCTTTCATTCCTTCCCCCGAGTCCATGTTCTCCTACTATTATACTCTTCTCTTCCTTTTCCTAGTACCGAATTCCAGTCTATCACATTTAAAATTTTTCTCTCCCTTAATCACGTGAGTAAGTTTGTTTTGTCACATCACACATTCTTTGAATTTATTGACCATCTGCAGTGTTGACAGGCATGTGACCTTGTACCAGTGACGTGGGTGTTGGCTTTATAGCTGTCTTGGCTGTGATCGTGTTAGTGGTAGTTTAGGGACGGAGTTGAGTACTGTGATATTACTTCATTGATTGTTTCAGTAACTAATACTTCTAGATCATCGGTTGTTAAAATGCGTGATCTTAAGAGTAATATACAGGGTGGCGCACGAAATGTGTTACCATTTTGTTTTTGAATATAAACTTTATTGTCAATACAATCTGAAAGGAACATATACTACAATGAAGAGCCGTCCATGGAGATTTTTTCTAACTCAACACATGCTCAATATGTCCACCATTTCGTTTCCTAAATTCCTTCAAACGAACGCTGAAGTTAGCGATTACCCTACGGCACATGTTTTCCGTAATTTCACTGCAAGCTTGAAGAATAAGTCTGAGCTCCATTAAATCACGTGGACGTTTCGGGAAAATTTTTTCCTTTAGGTACCCCCAAAGAAAAGTCACATGGATTGAGGTCTGGACTATTGTCCGTTATAGAAGCGACCTGGAAACCTGAATGAAATGATCCGCATGTCGAAATGCTCGTGTAAAAACTCCAACACAGTGTTTGAAGAATGTGGCCTTGCTCCATCTTGCACGAACCACTGCGTGTTGAAGGGCAAGGCAGTAGCAAGAAGCTGTGGAATTTAATGGAGCTCAGAAGACTTATTCTTCAAGCTTGCGGTGAAATTACGGAAGACATGTGCCGTAGGGTAATCACTAACTTCAGTGTTCGTTTGAGGGAAGTTGGGAAACGTAATGGTATTGTAGTATATGTTCATTTCAGATTGTATTGACAATAAAGTTTATTTTCAAAAACAAAATATTAACACATTTCGTGGGCCACCCTGTAGCAAAGGCCGAAGATCTGCTGGCAGACATTTTCAGTTATAAATAAATGCCTGCCACAAAAAAGGATGTATTGCCGTTACAGTAAATTGCATTTAGGTGCTGCAAATTGCAATACCAAAATCTGTTGACGAGGAAATCAGAAAACGTGAATAATAAAATATGTCAGTGTATCATAAGGAAAATAAAAGCCTGTTATCTTTTCACCCAACTTCGTCTGTTTCTCGTATAGATTCATGGTATAGTTATATGCAAAGTGTGTTTCAGTAGGTCCCCACCCAATCTGAGTGGCGGTCTGTCATTAGCTACCGCTAGCGTCTGCCATTTCCAGATGGGAACACCGACACCTCGTGATGCCACGCTTCCGTAGAACAAGACGGCCGTTGCCGCACTGCTGCTCTCTAGTGGGAACCGGCCGTAACAGATGATGTGACGTGTGCGGCGGAGGGCAGAGCACGAGTACAGGCGAGCATAGCTCGCGAGGAGGTAGCGCGTGCGGAGCTGTCTGTCTGAACTGCAGGTGACACGTCAGCTACTGCTATTAGCGGAGCTTGTGAGGGCACGAAGTAAGCTGGCTGTCACAAGGGTAGCAGATTATTTCGCGACCGCTACCTAAGTAAAATCCCTGTTAATAAAGATACAGAACTGGCAATGGCATGACATGAAAGAGATAATCGAGGCAAGGAATCATCAATCCTATATACAGGGTTATTACAAATGATTGAAGCGATTTCACAGCTCTACAATAACTTTATTATTTGAGATATTTTCACAATGCTTTGCACACACATACAAAAACTCAAAAAGTTTTTTTAGGCATTCACAAATGTTCGATATGTGCCCCTTTAGTGATTCGGCAGACATCAAGCCGATAATCGAGTTCCTCCCACACTCGGCGCAGCATGTCCCCATCAATGAGTTCGAAAGCATCGTTGATGCGAGCTCGCAGTTCTGGCACGTTTCTTGGTAGAGGAGGTTTAAACACTGAATCTTTCACATAACCCCACAGAAAGAAATCGCATGGGGTTAAGTCGGGAGAGCGTGGAGGCCATGACATGACTTGCTGATCATGATCTCCACCACGACCGATCCATCGGTTTTCCAATCTCCTGTTTAAGAAATGCCGAACATCATGATGGAAGTGCGGTGGAGCACCATCCTGTTGAAAGATGAAGTCGGCGTTGTCAGTCTCCAGTTGTGGCATGAGCCAATTTTCCAGCATGTCCAGATACACGTGTCCTGTAACGTTTTTTTCGCAGAAGAAAAAGGGGCCGTAAACTTTAAACCGTGAGATTGCACAAAACACGTTAACTTTTGGTGAATTGCGAATTTGGAGCACGAATGCGTGAGGATTCTCTACCGCCCAGATTCGCACATTGTGTCTGTTCACTTCACCATTAAGAAAAAATGTTGCTTCATCACTGAAAACAAGTTTCGCACTGAACGCATCCTCTTCCGTGAGCTGTTGCAACCGCGCCGAAAATTCAAAGCGTTTGACTTTGTCAGAGGGTGTCAGGGCTTGTAGCAATTGCAAACGGTAAGGCTTCTGCTTTAGCCTTTTCCGTAAGATTTTCCAAATCGTCGGCTGTGGTACGTTTAGCTCCCTGCTTGCTTTATTCGTCGACTTCCGCGGGCTACGCGTGAAACTTGCCCGCACGCGTTCAACCGTTTCTTGGCACACTGCAGGCCGACCCGTTGATTTCCCCTTACAGAGGCATCCAGAAGCTTTAAACTGCGCATACCATCGCCGAATGGAGTTAGCAGTTGGTGGATCTTTGTTGAACTTCGTCCTGAAGTGTCGTTGCACTGTTATGACTGACTGATGTGAGTGCATTTCAAGCACGACATACGCTTTCTCGGTTCCTGCCGCCATTTTGTCTCACTGCGCTCTCGAGCGCTCTGGCGGCAGAAACCTGAAGTGCGGCTTCAGCCGAACAAAACTTTATGAGTTTTTCTACGTATCTGTAGTGTGTCGTGACCATATGTCAATGAATGGAGCTACAGTGAATTTATGAAATCGCTTCAATCATTTGTAATAGCCCTGTACATAATCGTTCTTCAGAAATTGATCATGAAATATATGAATGTACCTATTACCTCTGAAAATGGATAACTTCTAAACGCTTTAAGCTGTCTTAAAGAACAATACATAGCTACCGAAAAATGTTCTCAGAATTTTTATTAAAGCAGTACAGTTCGAGCTGCGTGCCAGATTGTTGATTCCGAGGGTTAAAAACGTATTTTACTGCAAAATAAATTGTAAGACAATAAGTATAGCAGCAGTATTAGATAATACACTACAGTAGCAATCTGTAGACATTTAAGTTTATTAGGTTTCCTATCGATAATTGCAGGTAACGCGAATTTTGACAATCTCATCGAATAAGAATGGTTGCGATAAGTGTAAAGTAATTTTCATCCTTTATGTTTATGTCCACCAAACTAAAGACATTACGCTGGATTGTCTGATAAAGACATTGAAACTGGTATTTTTTAACTGCTCAAAGGAATCAGCGCGAGTCAAAATAACAGTAGATGTGAAGTTTTTACAGTAATATGTACAGTATGTGTAATTTTGGGGTTTTCAACGACAAATAGTCTACACAAGGGCAGTTCGCTCTGAGAGGTTGTCAAGTTCAGATGTGTGCTGAAAAACCGCCTGCCAGTCGCAATTTAAAGTGACTAAAATTTTTATGGGGACTAGTCTACGGTATTGTAAAATTTCTGCTGGAGTTCAGGAACTTGGGAGAAGTTTTAGACAGTTGCTCTCGTGGACTTTAACCCTGGCATCAGAGCGGTTGAAGACTTGCGAAATTGGCACATATCTTCATGGACCTTAACTCTGACATGCAGCGTCGTGTCTAAAGACTTGTGAACTTTCTATACAGGTTCGCGAACTTTAGCTACAGTGTCGTGCTTAGACACCTGTGAAATTTCAACACAGGTTCGTGGACTTTGAAAAGTTATCCACAACCAATTTTCAAACTCCGTTTTGAATAGAAATGTTGTGTGCCAGATTTAGTGCACTCCTAATCGAACTAGTCTTTCAATCTGTCGTTGCTCTCACGATATGAAGACAGGTTTGATAAACATTTTAACATCAGAGCAGTACTCAGCTTCTCTTACGGACATTTATTTATTTCACCAACCATAATTCTGCCTGCAGTTTAATCAAGTTACAGGAAATTAATGGAGCAATGACAGGGTAATGATGCAGGGTGTGTTGTCGTGGCCTAGACACAGACGAGCCAATGTACTATAGAAATCGGTCACGCACTTACCCCTTTGACATACAGAGACAGTGCGAGGAAACATAAATAGTACGCCACACAGTGCACCTACTCTCCTACTAACTCATCTTTCTACGAAAGTGTTGTACAAGTACATACACAGAGTGATTCAGCTGCCCTACTGATGTCGTTTTATCCAACCCACCCACAATGTTATATCTGGCCTTCAGAACCGCGTGCGAGATTTTCATATTCTCTCGCTCGCTGCGCGCAAACTTTTAAACCCACAGAAAAAAGGAACACGATCTTTTTGTAGGAAATTTAATGTAATTAAATTCTGTACTGGGATAAGTTTTCGCTGAAGGCCACGTTTTCCGAGTTATTCAAGAAAAACGTACAAAAGTGACCTTCAAACACACCTCCACTCCCACTCTCATCCCTCACCAGTCAGAATTTCTACTACGTTGTTCGTGGCACTCCCTCCTACCATCGTACAAAAATTTCCGACTATTCGAACTATTCCAGAAATTTAACCTTCTTTGGTCTCCACTGAGGGGGCTATTACGCCTCCTGCTTAGTCGACTATTTCGATAAAATTATTGATTTAAACGTGGCCATGAGGGTAATGAAAGAAAAAAGAGTTTGGTAAACGTTACCCTAAAACTAATTACGTTGACAATTCGATCCAACCATAACCGTTATAAGCACAGTAGTTCTGTAGTCAGAAGGCCTGACGAATACCGCGATGTAGTTGTTTACTTTATGCCGTTAAAATTCAGAAAATTGTTAGGTAAAATTTACAAAAAGTCAGTTTAACAATTTGTGAAAGACTAAACCGGTGGCGTAATAAGTCCAGAAAACTACGTTATTAGTGGCTAATCAATCACTGGCGCAAAATATTTTTGGATTAGGCATCTTTTCTTCCAGACAGTGGGCAAAGTACAGGGTGGTCCAAAAGTCCGGAAACACCCTGATAAAATCCAAATGGAGTAGCAAACAAGGAAACAGTCCTTACACGCTACCGCTGCCACATGTAACTGGCTACAACCCGAGAATGAATAAAGCTATGTTTAAAATAACAACGGCATTGTTTTTCTGGTGAAATTCTCTATCTGGTCACATGACCACATTCCCATTTGAAATTTTTGAATTGAATCCAAGATGGCGGCTTTCAAGATGGCCGCCATGTTGGTGGCATATCCTATAAAGTTTCCCCCTTCCCGTTCCTCGTGTGTAGGGACTCAGTTTGCTTGTTTGCTAAATGGCTTTGAGCACTATGGGACTTAACATCTGAGGTCATCAGTCCCCTAGAACTTAGAACTACTTAAACCTAACTAACCTAAGGACACCACACGCATCCATGCCCGAAGCAGGATTCGAACCTGCGACCGTAGCGGTCGCGCGGTTCCAGACTGAAGCGCCTAGAACCTCTCGGCCACGCCGGCCTGCCTTGTTTGCTACTCCATTTGAATTTTACGAGGACCACCTTGTATATTTAGTGTCTCAGTCGGTCCCCTTTCAAGATTTTAGCTCTTTACTAGGACTTAACGACCTGTTGTTTGAGAGTGCCTTGGATTAGGCAGAAAATTTCGAGACAGGCGCCTCCAATAAGCTGTCAGCAATACCTAAATTTTGTCTCTCCCACCCCATTCCAATCAACATGCATCGCAAGGTCAAGGCTGAGTTGTACCATTAGCAGGACCTCAGCGTCGGTTGTCCTATTTCGTCCAGCCAATGGGACACCCCTTTGGTGGCGGTTCAGAAGCCAGACAGAGATGTGTGCTTACTGAGATTTTAAACAAATGAGCGTCACGCAGTGACTCGTGGGCACGTATCCAATTCCGTGGCTGGAGCAGTTACTGGGGAAGTTGTCTGGGGACCAGTTTTTTCACATATTTGCTTGCACGGTGCTTACCTGCAGTTCTTGTTACATACTTTTTCTTGTTGGAGTTTCTTGGTGCTCAACATCCTCTTTGGAATACAACTGAGACATGAAATCTAGTAGAGGACAAGCAACCATGGTTACATTATGCTGTTTGGTATTTCGCCTGTGCCAGGAATCTATTAATGATATTTGTAACAGTCGATTCAGGACATTCCATGTTGCATCATCTACCTCGCTGTCGTCTGAATCACGGGTTCCATGCGAGAGAAGCATTTACAAAATCTGCAGGCAGTTTTCCAGCGCTTTCTGGATAATGGTCTTTGTAAATTGGAAAAATGTAGTTTCATCTCCAGGGTGGATTTTTTGGGCCATCAGCTTAGCAAAGATGGCCTTGTCCGTACAGGTGGACACATCGAGGCATTGTCTTTCCGACAGCGCCCAAGAACCTAAGAAGCTGCAGTCCTTTTTGGGCAAGATTTCATCCCCCAGGCTTCGCACACCTGCTGTCTTCTTAAGTGGCTTCTCTTTTAGGTCAAATGTGTGTGGTCTACAGTTTGCCAGCAGGCTTTTCAGTCTCTCAAGCAGTGCCTGTGCTCCGCTGCCTTTTGTTTTCTTTTATGCTTGGAAAACCGTCAACACTGGCCGCTGATACCGCCCAGCATGGCATAGGTGCTTTCCTGTCACGTCAGAACCCAGATGGCACCGATCAGCCAATCACTTATGCATCGCAGATACTTTCAGTGGCGGAACATAATTATTTACAGGTAGAAAAGGATATAATGGCTACCACTTTCGGCAATACAAAGTTTCGTATTTTCTTGTATGGAGCAAAGTTCTCACACATAACCGATCATAAGCTGCTGGTTTCCGTGGTCCACCGGAACATCATGTTTGCCACAGAGGAGCAAAGCTGTCGTGCGGTCGTCCCAGTGGTGTTATACTCTCGCACGCCTCAGCTGCTGCGTGCGTCGCGCTAGGGTATGTCTCGTATGAAGAGTCTGGTACGTTATCACATCTGTAGACCGGCGGTCGACCACGATATTGAACATTTTGGGTGGCCTTTTGCGGCCTGTGCACAGAGCCAGGCTACTCCGCCACGCCAGTTTTCCCCTTGTCCGCTCCTGAAGCACGGGTAGGGTAGGCATCAGCTTTGCGGGTGTCGTTTTGGGAAGCGTGTTGTTGTTGGTAGCGAATGGGTTACCAAACTATCTTCCTCGATGACGACAGCAACTGTTCGTGCACACTCTGTCATTTTTCTGAGAGGGCTTCCATACCCCGCCTCCCCCCCCCCCCCCCTCTCGCTGCCGCTCAGATCCTTAAATCCGATAATGGTCGTCAGTTTTAAGATCTGTGCAACGGCAACGTGGAACACTTCCTGTGGATATTAAAGACCTAAATGAAGAAGTCCGTGTTCGCCTCGTCCTGTGACGATGCATTATCTAATTCTCTCGCCATGTACTGGGCGACGTCTGTTAATGGGTGCAACCCAACGGAGCATTTACTTGGCCTTTTGGATTTGTTGCACCCCAGTTCGCATGACCCAGGCCGTCTCCACTTGCTGTGATTTCCTCACAGGGCTGCTGTTCGGTCCCAGTCTTTCGGATGGCAGCCGAGTGTAGTGGTGGGTCACAAGGCCGGCAGTTGTTTGTGGTGGATGTCAGAAGTAGCCGACCTATCATTCCAGTCAGTCTGATTTGTTATCTGTTGGACCTGTGATGCCACCGTCTCTCCGCCACCTGAGTGGCAGGATCAGCCCCGGCGTTTGGCCGTTAGTAGGCTCCCAATTGAAGCAGTTGACGGGGTGCACGATCAGCACCATTACTACAGTTACCTTTGAAGTGCACAAAATAAGCAACACAGTATTTGTGTGTTTGAGACTAAAAATGGTTCAAATGGCTCTGAGCACTATGGGACTTTATATCTGAGGTCATCAGCCCGCCAGACTTAGAACTACTTAAACCTAACTAACCTAAGCACGAACATCCATGCCCGAGGCAGGATTCGAACGTACGACCGTAGCAGTCGCGCGGTTCCAGACTGAAGCGCCTGGAACCGCTCGACCACAGCGGCCGGCCTGAGACTACAAATGGTAAATGTAAACTTATATTTAAGTTGATTCTGGACATTTTAAAGTATGAGAACTGTTGAAAATATGCACATTGGAGATACACACACACACACACACACACACACACACACACACACACACACACGAGTCTCCTATTCCGACAGAAAATAGTACTGTTTAAACTGGGAACAATTCTGTAAACGTATTTCTGGAAACAAATACTCTTTCAATATGGGCCACTCTTCACTATTACAGCCATCCTGTTGACACTAAATGAGTTGCCCAACATGAGTGCCAGTCAGTCTTGTAAGTCGTACATCTCTGCTTCTCAAAGGGTCACAAACTCTTGTCAGCACACCTGGCTACACTCGGATATGGTCACAGGCGTCAGACACGCAGCCCTGCAATGTGTGCACGTTTTCGATGGGTGTGGCATACACCGGTACCACTAGCAACCCTCTTCCCTCCTCCCCCTCCCAAGACTAGAAATACAAGGGATTAAGTTCAATTGAGTCGGGGAGCCGTGGGCTAAACCTCCTCGATCAGTCCATTGCCTACTGAACATACACTCCTGGAAATTGAAATAAGAACACCGTGAATTCATTGTCCCAGGAAGGGGAAACTTTATTGACACATTCCTGGGGTCAGATTCATCACATGATCACACTGACAGAACCACAGGCACATAGACACAGGCAACAGAGCATGCACAATGTCGGCACTAGTACAGTGTATATCCACCTTTCGCAGCAATGCAGGGTGCTATCCTCCCATGGAGACGATCGTAGAGATGCTGGATGTAGTCCTGTGGAACGGCTTGCCATGCCATTTCCACCTGGCGCCTCAGTTGGACCAGCGTTCGTGCTGGACGTGCAGACTGCATGAGACGACGCTTCATCCAGTCCCAAACATGCTCAATGGGGGACAGATCCGGAGATCTTGCTGGCCAGGGTAGTTGACTTACACCTTCTAGAGCACGTTGGGTGGCACGGGATACATGCGGACGTGCATTGTCCTGTTGGAACAGCAAGTTCCCTTGCCGGTCTAGGAATGGTAGAACGATGGGTTCGATGACGGTTTGGATGTACCGTGCACTATTCAGTGTCCCCTCGACGATCACCAGTGGTGTACGGCCAGTGTAGGAGATCGCTCCCCACACCATGATGCCGGGTGTTGGCCCTGTGTGCCTCGGTCGTATGCAGTCCTGATTGTGGCGCTCACCTGCACGGCGCCAAACACGCATACGACCATCATTGGCACCAAGGCAGAAGCGACTCTCATCGCTGAAGCCGACACGTCTCCATTCGTCCCTCCATTCACGCCTGTCGCGACACCACTGGAGGCGGGCTGCACGATGTTGGGGCGTGAGCGGAAGACGGCCTAACGGTGTGCGGGACCGTAGCCCAGCTTCATGGAGACGGTTTCGAATGGTCCTCGCCGATACCCCAGGAGCAACAGTGTCCCTAATTTGCTGGGAAGTGGCGGTGCGGTCACCTACGGCACTGCGTAGGATCCTACGGTCTTGGCGTGCATCCGTGCGTCGCTGCGGTCCGGTCCCAGGTCGACGGGCACGTGCACCTTCCGCCGACCACTGGCGACAACATCGATGTACTGTGGAGACCTCACGCCCCACGTGTTGAGCAATTCGGCGGTACGTCCACCCGGCCTCCCGCATGCCCACTATACGCCCTCGCTCAAAGTCCGTCAACTGCACATACGGTTCACGTCCACGCTGTCGCGGCATGCTACCAGTGTTAAAGACTGCGATGGAGCTCCGTATGCCACGGCAAACTGGCTGACACTGACGGCGGCGGTGCACAAATGCTGCGCAGCTAGCGCCATTCGACGGCCAACACCGCGGTTCCTGGTGTGTCCGCTGTGCCGTGCGTGTGATCATTGCTTGTACAGCCCTCTCGCAGTGTCCGGAGCAAGTATGGTGGGTCTGACACACCGGTGTCAAAGTGTTCTTTTTTCCATTTCCAGGAGTGTATTTTGTGTTAGGTACTATCATACGAGGATTATAAAATGGAATGGTGCCTTTCCGTAGGACACAGTTGTGGTATCGGTAAAAACAGCTTCATAGCCACAAATACAAGAATATAACAAATAATAAATGAGTAATGAACATCACAAGGAACACAATATTCTCCATTGAAGGCTAGATACAAGTGAGATGGCCCAAATTAAAACAAATATTTATTTCCAGACATCTGATTGGGGAAATTTTTTGGTTTTTTAAGTTGTACTATCTTCTATGAGAGTATGGAAAAATAAATGTAACTGAATTGAAGAATATGTAATGAATCTTGGAGCAAGAGAGAAGGTATTTTTCTATGTTAAACATACTTCTTCTATTGACAGATGCTGGTTAGAAACAGATCTATTGCTTGAAGAAAATACATCCTCAAATAAAAACGCCGATAGTCTGACTATTGCCCAATGGATGACTTTATGAAACCGTGTATAAAAGGATCGTATCTAATAATCAAGTCCGAGTGACAATCGTGTGTTTGTATCCCTTATAGCAGGATGCTTCATACATAGATAATTAGTCACTCACTGGAGATACAGCGCTAATACCATTCACCACCACCTATAGCCTTGATAGTGCCTTACCTCAAAGAGGACGAATCCACAAGTTTCTTCAGGCATGTCATACCCAGGTGAACCTTGTACGGATGTAGACCGATACGTTTCACCCGCTCTTACAAATAGCATATGTTTTGTGTAGGATTAACAACAGGTGATTTAGCTGGTCTGTCGAGTTACGATAGTGTTAATCAAACCAGAAACATGCATGCAGCCCTGTGAAGAGGCCTTTTGTCATCTTGGATTCATGATGAATATGGAGCAGAAAGGTGATTCATGGTCACAGAAAGTAATAAAATAAACCTAGCATGAACGAGTGAACCCAAGTCATGACACGAAAACATCACAGGTAACCACCTGCGACGTGGACTGTATCCTCCACACACTGCGGGTTAATCCTCTCATCTGGCTATTAGTGCACTGGAACCTCGCGTCATTTGAAAAGAGATAAAATCGTGACTCACATATCGGTTAAGATAGACCTACATTCGCTTACAGTAGCATTTCCTGTCGGGTATGAAACAGATTCTCATTGAATATGCATGACACCCGTCTCTGGCGGCTAGGGCGTTTTTTTTTCATCCTTCGTTCTCCCTTCTGATGAGTATAACGGGCTGCCGATCCAGTCCATTGGAAGTCGTTGTTCGTTTCAACTTGGTACTAGAGCAGAGGGGGAATAAATTGTAGGGAATTACCAGTCCTGGCATTTACCTGACAAGCAAGGGAAACCTCCCAAAACATTGGTCAGAACCAGGAGACTGAAGCTATTTGAATATATTACTGGGGAAATGTTCTCCACTGTCCCAGACAGAAATTAAAGTTTTGCGTTTGTGTGTTGTACATGTGCATGTATTCTTGTCTTGCGTGATGTGCAAGAACAACAATTATTGGTAAGCCTCCATGTGATTTCAAATCGCTGTAATTATACCGTCATGTTCTTTATTCGAGATGTACGTAAGGGAAGAAATACAAAAGGTGTCCCATTGACCTTGACGGCCCAAAATTTTTGGTGTAGGATCTTCGTATACCCACTGCTATTAAACTGCTATACATGTTACGTGACTGAGTGGTGCACCATTCCCGGTAGACAGGTTGAACAGTCAGTGTTGGTCAGCAAAATATTGGGCAGCTACATTAAGCCGCGCGGGGTAGGCGTCTTGTCACGGTCGGTG
Source organism: Schistocerca cancellata (assembly GCF_023864275.1). Classification (NCBI taxonomy): domain Eukaryota; kingdom Metazoa; phylum Arthropoda; class Insecta; order Orthoptera; family Acrididae; genus Schistocerca; species Schistocerca cancellata. Next base: position 183,973,598 of record NC_064633.1, read on the forward strand.
CGGCTGCCCCCATGCCCTCGGGCATGGGTGTGTGTGTGTCCTCTTTAGCGTAAGTTAAAGTTAGATTAAATAGTGTGCCAGCTTAGGGACCCATGACCTCAGCAGTTTGGTCCCATAAGGCCTTACCAGAAATTTCCAAATTCCAACTACACTCCTGGAAATGGAAAAAAGAACACATTGACACCGGTGTGTCAGACCCACCATACTTGCTCCGGACACTGCGACAGGGCTGTACAAGCAATGATCACACGCACGGCACAGCGGACACACCAGGAACCGCGGTGTTGGCCGTCGAATGGCGCTAGCTGCGCAGCATTTGTGCACCGCCGCCGTCAGTGTCAGCCAGTTTGCCGTGGCATACGGAGCTCCATCGCAGTCTTTAACACTGGTAGCATGCCGCGACAGCGTGGACGTGAACCGTATGTGCAGTTGACGGACTTTGAGCGAGGGCGTATAGTGGGCATGCGGGAGGCCGGGTGGACGTACCGCCGAATTGCTCAACACGTGGGGCGTGAGGTCTCCACAGTACATCGATGTTGTCGCCAGTGGTCGGCGGAAGGTGCACGTGCCCGTCGACCTGGGACCGGACCGCAGCGACGCTCGGATGCACGCCAAGACCGTAGGATTCTACGCAGTGCCCTAGGGGACCGCACCGCCACTTCCCAGCAAATTAGGGACACTGTTGCTCCTGGGGTATCGGCGAGGACCATTCGCAACCGTCTCCATGAAGCTGGGCTACGGTCCCGCACACCGTTAGGCCGTCTTCCGCTCACGCCCCAACATCGTGCAGCCCGCCTCCAGTGGTGTCGCGACAGGCGTGAATGGAGGGACGAATGGAGACGTGTCGTCTTCAGCGATGAGAGTCGCTTCTGCCTTGGTGCCAATGATGGTCGTATGCGTGTTTGGCGCCGTGCAGGTGAGCGCCACAATCAGGACTGCATACGACCGAGGCACACAGGGCCAACACCCGGCATCATGGTGTGGGGAGCGATCTCCTACACTGGCCGTACACCACTGGTGATCGTCGAGGGGACACTGAATAGTGCACGGTACATCCAAACCGTCATCGAACCCATCGTTCTACTATTCCTAGACCGGCAAGGGAATTTGCTGTTCCAACAGGACAATGCACGTCCGCATGTATCCCGTGCCACCCAACGTGCTCTAGAAGGTGTAAGTCAACTACCCTGGCCAGCAAGATCTCCGGATCTGTCCCCCATTGAGCATGTTTGGGACTGGATGAAGCGTCGTCTCACGCGGTCTGCACGTCCAGCACGAACGCTGGTCCAACTGAGGCGCCAGGTGGAAATGGCATGGCAAGCCGTTCCACAGGACTACATCCAGCATCTCTACGATCGTCTCCATGGGAGAATAGCAGCCTGCATTGGTGCGAAAGGTGGATATGCACTGTACTAGTGCCGACATTGTGCATGCTCTGTTGCCTGTGTCTATGTGCCTGTGGGTCTGTCAGTGTGCTCATGTGATGTATCTGACCCCAGGAATGTGTCAATAAAGTTTCCCCTTCCTGGGACAATGAATTCACGGTGTTCTTATTTCAATTTCCTGGAGTGTACATTAATGGCGTGCTTATGGGCACGTCCAAACAATGTAGATCCATTCTGTAATGTCTCTATGCAGACTCTTCCCATTGCGCTGGTTACATACGCCAGAAGGGTGCACACACATTATTTCACTGACAGAGGTGGAGCGTGAGGTGACCTCGAGATAGCACTACTGTATCTACAGCGCACCTACGTGACCAACCAGTGTGCTATCTCTAGGGGGTGAGTGCTATTTTGTATGGTGAGCTTGTTTGTCAGTTTGGTACTACTGCGTTTCACAAGATTGCTAGTGGGTGCGTCTACGTGTGTGGCGGCAGAGTTAAAACGCGGATCGGCCGGTGTTTAGAGTGTTTGCGAGTGCGTTTACGGCCGGCGGACAAAGGCGGTCATTACGCGGAGTCGAGTAAAATAGGTTCCGGGGCAAAGGAACTGGCCGGCAGGAATAATAAGCGGCGGGCCGGCCGAGGAGAAAAGCTCGGCCGCGATGAGCTTTAAACATTAAAGAGCGCCGGCTTAGCAGCGCGCCGCCGGCCGCCGTGTTTACTGCCGGATTACTGGGCGCCGGCGGGCGGCGAATCACGCCGCCGCCCACCCCCACCCACACCCCCACCCTCGCACTGGCCGGCCGCGTCCGCCGTCTCCGACGCACAGCTCCAGCGGCCAGCTGGACAGTCAGACGGACAAACAGGCTCTCGCGTAACCGTTTGCGACGTCTCTCACCGCGCCGGACGGCATACCTATTTCTACTTGCACCTGAATGAGAAAGATCGCAGTGCAATTCTCAACTCAAACAGCAGCGTCCAGAAAACTTCCTAACTCCCTGAGACACAGGGCGAACTTTGTGGAGAAAATTTCCTAAATATCACAAAAACTAGATTAAAATGGCATAAATTTTATTATTAAAAAATTGTATTTCTCACCACATCCAATTTTCACAGCATGTCCGTTTCAGTGGACGTTGGTTCGCCGTGCTTACAAATAACACTTACATGTTACTGTTACAGATGCGAGTTAGTTAGCTTGAAACGTCCCCTTAGAAAAATTTGTGAATGTCTGTGCTGATAAACCTCTTACATTATTTGATTTTCAAACAGCTGAGCAAAACTGAATGTACTCAGACATTTCGCTCTTTACCTATTCTTATCAACACTAAACTGACACACAATATTTTTAGCGCAATGCAATCTGACTTTCAAAAATCCCTACAAAAGAATGGCCCTGACTAACAATAACCTATACCTTTCATGAATCACTTACCTCACAAAAATCTTAGTTACTCGAACTACTGCAATATAAGGTGCGCCAATACTGTCAGCTGAATAAAAGATTCTAACTAATTACTGATAGCCGTAGTTAGTAAATGAAAGATTTTGATAGAGAACAAACAATGTATTTACCTTAATAATGTTCCAAAGTCATCATATATATATATAGTTCATGATATCCATTCTTACAAATTTACTCTCTCTGACGGACACACGTCCAGATCATCCGTTCTCAAAATTCTGCCATTTCTCTCCCCACTTCCACCACTGCTGGCGGCTCACCTCCAACTGCGCAACGCTACGCGCTGTTCACACCCAGCAGCGCAACACTACAATAGTAAATATTCCATCAATGCAAACCGGCCACAGACTGCACACAGCACAGTCAGTGATTTTCATACAGAGCTCTACGTGGCGTTACCGACATAAAAACCTAAACAGCCTACTAACAAGCTGTACAGAGAAAAAAAAGCTCACAGAATGTTTCCATGCTTTCCATTTTACTAAAAGTCGGTAAAATTACAAAATGAATGAAAAAAATAAGAAATCATAGTGATAAAATTAAACATTTACACGCAACCAATTCAATATTTTCTTCAGCACAGAAATTTCAGACATAAAAGAGAAACTAGTTTGAAATACACTCCTGGAAATGGAAATAAGAACACATTGACACCGGTGTGTCAGACCCACCATACTTGCTCCGGACACTGCGAGAGGGCTGTACAAGCAATGATCACACGCACGGCACAGCGGACACACCAGGAACCGCGGTGTTGGCCGTCGAATGGCGCTAGCTGCGCAGCATTTGTGCACCGCCGCCGTCAGTGTCAGCCAGTTTGCCGTGGCATACGGAGCTCCATCGCAGTCTTTAACACTGGTAGCATGCCGCGACAGCGTGGACGTGAACCGTATGTGCAGTTGACGGACTTTGAGCGAGGGCGTATAGTGGGCATGCGGGAGGCCGGGTGGACGTACCGCCGAATTGCTCAACACGTGGGGCGTGAGGTCTCCACAGTACATCGATGTTGTCGCCAGTGGTCGGCGGAAGGTGCACGTGCCCGTCGACCTGGGACCGGACCGCAGCGACGCACGGATGCACGCCAAGACCGTAGGATCCTACGCAGTGCCGTAGGGGACCGCACCGCCACTCCCCAGCAAATTAGGGACACTGTTGCTCCTGGTGTATCGGCGAGGACCATTCGCAACCGTCTCCATGAAGCTGGGTTACGGTCCCGCACACCGTTAGGCCGTCTTCCGCTCACGCCCCAACATCGTGCAGCCCGCCTCCAGTGGTGCCGCGACAGGCGTGAATGGAGGGACGAATGGAGACGTGTCGTCTTCAGCGATGAGAGTCGCTTCTGCCTTGGTGCCAATGATGGTCGTATGCGTGTTTGGCGCCGTGCAGGTGAGCGACACAATCAGGACTGCATGCGACCGAGGCACACAGGGCCAACACCCGGCATCATGGTGTGGGGAGCGATCTCCTACACTGGCCGTACACCACTGGTGATCGTCGAGGGGACACTGAATAGTGCACGGTACATCCAAACCGTCATCGAACCCATCGTTCTACCATTCCTAGACCGGCAAGGGAACTTGCTGTTCCAACAGGACAATGCACGTCCGCATGTATCCCGTGCCACCCAACGTGCTCTAGAAGGTGTAAGTCAACTACCCTGGCCAGCAAGATCTCCGGATCTGTCCCCCCATTGAGCATGTTTGGGACTGGATGAAGCGTCGTCTCACGCGGTCTGCACGTCCAGCACGAACGCTGGTCCAACTGAGGCGCCAGGTGGAAATGGCATGGCAAGCCGTTCCACAGGACTACATCCAGCATCTCTACGATCGTCTCCATGGGAGAATAGCAGCCTGCATTGCTGCGAAAGGTGGATATACACTGTACTAGTGCCGACATTGTGCATGCTCTGTTGCCTGTGTCTATGTGCCTGTGGTTCTGTCAGTGTGATCATGTGATGTATCTGACCCCAGGAATGTGTCAATAAAGTTTCCCCTTCCTGGGACAGTGAATTCACGGTGTTCTTATTTCAATTTCCAGGAGTGTAGTTTGAAACACAAACGATTTACAATAGAGGAGAAATCTACTTATCTTAGATTCAGAACCAAAGTCATTTTGCATGATACTTTGGAAAAGAGATCTTTTCTGTTCTAAGGCAAAAATACTTCATACAAGCGTGACAATTACTTATTTTTCATACAACCAATGTTTTTGCGTCTTGCAGTGTTTTTGATAGTTATCGTTGCTGGTAAATGCATTTTTGTCTGACCAAGATTTTTCTGACCAGACACTGTCTCATATTTTTTTCTTTGTAGGAACATCGTCCTCACTATCTGAGACTCTTTTGGTTGTATGTCTGTCTGGGAAAAAACACTCAACAATACTAACTTTAAATCTAAGAACTGCATTATGTTCTCCCTTTGCTCTTTGAAATTAACTTTTTCCCGAATCAGACTATTGGCATTTACAAGATCTAGGAAGTGGAAAATTGTTCCTGCTACAAACTCCATAATAACTGATCATTCCATCAAACAAATCAATTCGCCCCATTTGCTTATTGTATTCAGCAGTTATTCTTGGACAAGGTACATTAATGTACTGTTTATCTTTTTTGACCATCTTCGACGGATGTGCTCTGGATGTACTCCTAATTCGGTGAAGGAAAGCAAAACTCGTTTTTGGTCAAACTATTCAACAACGCTTTTTGCACCATCCTGACGCACAGATTGATCTGATAACCATCTTCCAAGTCTCCTCATAAATTTATCGTCCAGCATGTGCACACTTACTGGAATCCTTGATTTCATTGTTATTCCACTGGCTGCTATTTTTTATCTGCAGGTGTTTCCAAATGGGCCAAGGTTGTAAAATGACGGTCAAAAAGTACAGGAGTTCCCTCACAAAAAGATGCACACAGTCTTGAGGCAGGAGATCCCCCAACACCTAGGCCCTTGCGTTTCTCACTATATCCTGGAAACGGTTCTTTCCTTTTATACATTTCAAAATCGAGCACTAGTCCTGAAGAAAGAGCAAGTCAAAAATTTCTAAGCTCCTCTGGATTGAACTTGTCACTAACAAAGTCTCTCATAACATATACACCTGTAAATGCCCACACCTTGCCCCGTAGTGGTAACACCGGTGCCTGTCAAATCACCCAAATTAAGCGTTGTCGGGCTTGGCTAACCCTTGGATGGGTTAGCGTCCGAGTCTGCCGAGTGCTGTTGGGAAATGGGCAGCATTCATTCCCTGGCGGCTAATTGAGGAGCTACTTGATTGAGAATTAGCGGCACCGGCCACGAAAACCGACAACGGCCGCGTGAGCGGTATGCTGACCACATGCCCCTCCATATCGGCGTACGGTGACGCCTAAAGGGACCGTTGGGCCTTTAAGGCCTGTTCAGATGGTGTCGGACACCAGTAAACGGTATAATTTGTTCATCAATTGTAAGTAAGCTGTTTAGGTTTTTATGCTGGTAACGCCACATAGCGCTCCGTATGAAAATCGCTGACTGCTCTGTGTGCAGTCTATAGCTTGTTGGACTCATTGTTGGAATATTCGCTTGTGTAGTGTTGGGCAGTTGGATGTGAACAGCGCGTAGCGTTGGGCTGTTGGAGGTGAGCCGCCAGCAGTGGTGGATGTGGGGAGAGAGATGGCAGAGTTTTGAGAGGTTACTATGAGCGGACGATCTGGACGAGTGTCCGTCAGTAAAAGGAAATTTGCTTAATTGGATGTCACAAAATTATATATATATATATATATATATATATATATATATATATATATATATATATATATTAATATTATTTAGCTAGCAGTATTGGCGCTCGCTGTATTGCAATAGTTCGAGAATAACGAAGATTTTTGTGAGGTAAATGATTCATGAAAGGTATAAGTTATTGTTAGTCACGGTCATTCTTTTGTAGGGATTATTGAAAGTCAGATTGCGTTGCGCTAGTGATGATCAGAATAAGTAAAGAGAAAACTGTCTGAGTACGTTGAGTTTTGCTCAGCTGTTTGAGAAACAAATAAAGTAGGAGTTTTTCCAGCACTGTCATTCTTTACATACAAAGGGGATGTTTCACAATATCTGCAGTAGTGCCCCTTGACAATTTCAGACATCCGTTTTGTATTATTTTAATATTGGCGTAACTTTTCACAAGTTATCCCTCTTCGCACTACTTCAGAGATAGAATTATCATCCTAACTTTTAAATTATTTCAAATGGTTAAATATCTTTCGTTACTAATTCTGTCAGCTATAGCTGGGACACCGTTAGTTTTCGACCATTACATTGTAATCCTTGGTTACCCTAGACTAGATATCACAACTGAAGCACCAATAAAAATACTCATTTAAGTGGGGCAAACACTGAGTGATTTTCCATCTTCTTGAATCTATCTCATATTTGTAAATTGAGCCATATTTGTAACATGTTCAACATCAAAGTGTTGGTGTAGGTAATCTTGCACCTTCCAGTCTCTGTGCTGGTCTGAAGAGACAGATAAACAATGTTCAGCAGAATTCAGTTAATTAAATCTGAAGTTACAAACATAATTTGTAGTACAACATATCTGAAGCTTTTTATCCAATATTCACCAAAAGTTGAAAGATCATTTTTAAAAGCTTACTTACAAGTCACATTTATTCCAAAATTGTTTCCTGCAATGCGTCGATTTCTCACCTCAGCATCCAAACTGGCATTGTCGTCAATTTGCTCGTAATTCTCTCCTTCTGTAACTACACTGTTGTCTGCACATTCATTTGAAGTTTCTGTTGCTGTGGTTTCTACTTCCTCATTTTCTATGAACCCAAAATCAGAGACCTCTCCATTTTCAAGTGTTTCCCTGATTTACTTCTCTGTTCCTTAGCACCTATAGATCACAGAATAGTTACCTTTAAATTGATGACAATGTAAATAAATTATAAACAAGACAATATAGGCTTTTACGAGTGTAAAATAACCCGAAGATCATACGTAACATGAAGTAAACATTTTAAGCCATTAGGTACTCATGTCCGTAAGAATGGATACGAAACTTTTTGACTGCACGCTACAAAAATATGCACTTTCCACACACATATTGTTGTTCAGCATTGTCTTTACACAGTTGTCCACGATAATTTCACACAAAATGCCAAATTTAATCTTATTTGCTAATAATAAATAGAAAAAGAAGGATGCAACAGCTTAACAGCCTTAGCTGGTTTCCACAATGCGCTCTTACAGCAACTATAGCACTATGAAGTTGGACATCGCCACACCAGATGGCACCACCAAAGTGTCCAGTTGGAAGTGCAGTGAGTTGGGTTCCTACCTTCGACCACAGATACTAGTAGACTGGCCTTGCTGTGCAGAAGCTATAGGGCTGGTGTGGCTCCAACATAAACCACGTGACTGTTGGAAAAATGTGGCGGGATTTCAAATCAGCGGTCTGCCATCCTATGTTTGTATCGTATTTTACCCACATTTCTCAATTGACTGCCAAACGCTTCCAACAAAAATTACTTTTTTATTTGCGAAAAATTATGTCAGAACTACATTTGACCTGGATTTGTTCACAGTGCAATTTATAAAATCTATCAAATACGTCGAACGACCCTCTGGTGGGCAGCGGGACGAAATTACTATAAAATATCAAATAAAGTAAAATGTCGTTAAAATTCTTTTAAACAGTAAGAGTGGGCTCGTGTCAAAACTTTAAACATTGGATTCGCCGCGTTTTGAGCTCTAGTCACTTATGAAAGAAAATGGGATGTGGGAATTTTGTCAGCTATAGATGCCAAAATTGTCAACTTTAGGACCAGGTCCATTTTAGAGTATCAATTTTAGGTGCCCTTCAGAGGTTCAGTTCCTACTATTATTACAAAAGTTTAAACTATCAGTTTAAAAAAAAAAATTTTACATGAAAGGTGGGACTTTGAAGTCTCAGAAAATAATTTTGGAGCATACATTTATTTAATAGTATTAGAAGTTAGAAAAAATTCTCTGCATGTGTCGACTATAGGTGCTCTTACCTTATTATAATCACACTTGTATATACAAAAAGGCGCGTATTTGCAGATGGCTTTAAGTTTTTCAGTTTCAGGGCCTGTATCCAGAGCTGCCTTCGGTTTTCATCCTTAGGGAACCTATTAGTAGGAACGAGAAACAGTTATACTTACTTCTGTAACCGAATTATCACAGATACTTTCCAAAATGTAATATGAGTCTGACTTTACAGGTATCACTTTCAACACTTTAATTTACGTTATACTCTATTTCAAGTGTAAAAAATATATAAAAGTCACTCCAGCAGATCTCAATAAACGCATCTGCACTATCATAGAAACACCTACACGTGAAATGTAATGCCATTTCCCCCGACAAAACGCTGAGTACAGCCATAAGCGCAACACGAAACAACCATGTTTTGCCAACATTCACATGACTTTAGCCCAGAGATGTTGTAGCCACGAAAATGAAGTCAGCGCCAGTATATTATATTTATGGTCGAAGGTTCCTACAGGAGCTGTATCTACTACGCTGGTCTGGAAAATTTCTGTGTCCATGTAAATGGACATTAAGTCTCAGGAGCGTGGCCAGTAGCGTCTACTACAGCTAAATCTGCATTTAGAACTACGACTACTGCTAATTCAGTACTCCCCAAGCCATCTTGTAACGTGTGTACCGGGTAGTTTATGTACCACTCTCTATATCTATATTCACATTTACATCCATACTCTGAAAACGCTTATCAAGTGTGTGGCAGGAGGTACTTTCTATTGTACTACTTATTAGGGTTTCTTTCCATTCCATTCACGAATGGAGCGCAGGTAGAATGATTACTTAAAACGTCTCTGTGTGCAATGTAGTTAGTCTTGTCTTATCTTTGAAATCAATACAGAAGTGATTTGTAGGGGTTATAGTATACTAGTAGACCCACTAATTACAGTTTTTTGTTGAAACTTGGTAAGTAGGGCTTCGCGGAGATGTTTGCTTCTGTCATCAAGCGTCTGCCAGTTCAGTTCTTTCAGCATATCAGTCATTCTGTCCAAAGGGCCCAACATACCTGTGACCATTTTTTTTTCTTTATTGTAATTTCATTCCCCTGCCCCATATGGGCAGGGGAGGGCTGTCAGCAGCACAATCCGCCGCTCTTCAGCCGAGTGACATGACAACTAAAACAAGAATAAAATAATACATACATAAGGAGATAAAAAGGGGAACATAAAACAGAGTAAGGGGAGAAAATTGAGGTAAAAATACACTGACACGGAGACGTTCATTGGGGACAGTTAAAAAAGTCACCAGAAAGTTAAACACAGTTGGCGATTCTTAAAACACAGAGAAGACACAGAGAAGACACTGGATGCGCATGCAAAGGTTAAAAGTTGGCCACAGTATTAAAAACACTCCGAAACAACACACTTAAAACCCACTTGGAGCACACACGACGAAGAATAAAACTACCAGGTGGGACCTGCCGAGGGAAAGGTCAGAGAGGATGGAAAAGGAGGGGAGAGCAAGGGGCAGCAGGGGAAGCGGCGGAATGAAGAGAGGAGGGGCATCAGTAGGTACACGAAGAGGCAGGAGACACATGGGGCGGGAGATGAAGAGGGAAGACAGGGCAGGAGGGACTGCGGAGACACTGAAAGGAGGCACAAGAGATGGAGGGGGAGTAGGAGGGGAAATCCGCTCCCTGTGACCATTCGCGCTGCCATGCTTTATATACTTTCAGTATCCCCCACTGGTGACACACACTCGAGAAGTATTCTAGGATGGGTCGGACGAATGTTTTGATCTGAGGCAGAAGGGTCTTTTAGAAAATTTTGATTATTTAAACAGGTATCCTTACCCCTATAGCTTACTTGTTAATAGGTTCTGTTGTATATATGTTTATGCGTACTCCGGGCCTTACTCATTCAGAACCACCACATTCATTATTCTTATGGTTTTAACTAACTGACATGTTTTATATTGGCTACCTAGTATGGTATCAGACTTAAAAAAAATAGACATAAGGAGTTGTTTATCAAATGTTCAGCACCCCCTTTCTTCACACCTTGTACACGTCATCCGGCCTCTGGCGATCCTCTAGCGAATGCGTGAGCGCTTTCCGGGTTTCGGCCAGCCAGTCAGGCCGTGTCCGCCGCCGCGCGGCTCCTCTCAGCTTGCACGGTAAGTTCTGATATGTTTACATGTCCCTAATTCCGCTGTTTGTTCATGCTAATGTTTGCGCCCTTCGTCGTTCGTGTTTAGGGGAGTTTTATCAGCATCGTACTTTGTTTTTATTTTCTAGGCCATTGCTGCTCCCATCATTTAAAAAATTAAAAAAAAAAAGATTTTAAATTTTAACTACCGCTTTTACCGGATGACGGTATATTGGACGTGAATGGTGGGGAGTGGCTACAAGACAATGTTCAACGTTACCATCTTATAAACAGCGTATGTGAGTACTTTTTTGTCTCATTCAAAAAACCGGTTGTTTGAAAGTTTCTTTTATACCTCAGAATTGGGAGATCAAATGGCTCTGAGCACTATGGGACTCAACTGCTGTGGTCATAAGTCCCCTAGAACTTAGAACTACTTAAACCTAACTAACCTAAGGACAGCACACAACACCCAGCCATCACGAGGCAGAGAAAATCCCTGACCCCGCCGGGAATCGAGCCCGGGAACCCGGGCGCGGGAAGCGAGAACGCTGCCGCACGACCACGAGATGCGGGCAATTGGGAGATCGAATAGTTTATATGAGCTCTTATTATATTATATTATTTTGTGTACAGATTGCCTGAGGCTGCACCGATATGTGGTGCGAAACCGGTCGCAGATTTAATAAAAATCATTGTTACAGCCAGTGCGGAATTTTCTTTGGAAAAATGTCGAAGCTTGGCTGTGGCAGCCCGCCCTACAAAACAATATGTTACAGACTGCCTAGCACAGCTAAGCGGGCCTTTTATAGGTATTTTAATTTAAGGAAGTGTATAGTTAGAATATGTGCCAATATGCAATTTGACAGCGTTTAGCAGCAAAGGTCATTCCAAATCATGTCTGGTGTTTGTTTCGAAGAAATGCTCATAGCACTGGAAAATACTTAAGAAATATTATTCTGCCTGCGCAGTGGGATTCGTTCCTTGTATATTAAGAAAGCCTCCGTAAATATGGAGCTATATATGGCTCATCTATGTTTAGCTGGCGTGTTAAAGGGACAAGAATTATGGGTTTCGGATCACATCAATGCGTACCTGGATTCGTATAAGCAAAGTCTCACTGAAAATCAGGATAAAAAATTGCAAAAACTTCAAAATGTGAAGCAACGGTGTTGCAATCCTCCAGTCACTGAATGCGATTTAAAATTTTTTTCCAAAGACGTGTAGCTTAACCGACATTATCTTCGATCGGAAAGAGAAACGGTTATTGGATAAGGGTTTAGCCTACAATACATCACACAAAATATCGCAGCAGCAACTGGATCGGTTGTTCTCCCATACAGTTTCTGCTATGGATGGAATACTGATGACGACGGGTCTGCGTAATGAAGTGGCTATAGGGGTAAACAAAATAGTAGAGAATTACTCTACCAGCTTAGGTCATCCTAGTCGTAGTTCTCTTGTAGGGTCCGAGGAGAATATTACAGTACGTAGGATCAATGAAAAGCTCTGGGATAGTGGTGCGATTGCAGTGCAAGCGGATAAGTCTAAATCGGTCGTAGTTATTTCGGAGGAACAGTACGTTGAAAAGGTCGAGTATTTCATTGACACCAACCACATCGAGAAAAGTAGGTATGACCTAACTGCTAAATACGTAGCGAGTATTAAAACCTGACTAGAAATACAAGCATCTTTTTCAGACTTTTTAATAAGAGGTCAATTATTCCGATGAACCCATCGGCTCCTAGACTTCGTGGTGTAATAAAGCTCCATAAGGAAAGTTTGCCTATCCGACATATCATTAACTCCAGGAATGGCCCAGGAGTTCAACTTGAGAAACATTTGGCTGATTATTTGAATAGGAATTTCAAGCATCCGGCAAATTTCAGTATCGGAAATAGAAAGGAATTGATTAGCAAACTTTTAGCCTTGACAATCCCAAAGGGCACTTCTCTGGTTTCATTTGATGTAAAAATATATGTATGCAAGTATCCCAACCGATCAGCTCCACGAAATAATTAATGAAAATTTAAAGAAAAATAGTGACAGACCATTAGAAGAAATAGAAGAGGTATTGCATCTTCTCAAATTGGTATTAGGTTTTAACTATTTTAAATTTGGGGATAGTACATATATCCAAAAACAGGGCTTAGCAATGGGTTCTCCACTGTCTTATTACCTTGCCAACATTTTTATGACATTTTTTTGAGCATAATATGATGGTCGACTTAAGCAGGTACTCTGAAAGGATACTTTTTTGGGCTAGATATATGGATGACACAATTTTGCTGTATAACGGCTCTTTCCAGGATTGTAACGCTTTCCTAGGTGAACTAAACAAAATACATGAGGATCCAATTTACTATGGAACAGAGCATTAATGACACCCTTCCCTTCTTAGATCTGTTGGTCAAAATCAGTGGGAACTCGGTCAATTTTGATATTTTCAGAAAGCCCACCACTTCTAACGTTGCGATAGATAGATCATCTAATCATCCTTTGCAATTCAAAAACGCCACATTCAGGGCTTTACTACACAGGATGCATACGGTCCCATTGGCTCATGAAGCCAGGGATCGGGAATTTAAAGTAATACAGTTCATCGACTTTTCGAATGGATACGACACGGATTTTGTTGAAAAGATTAACAGGGATGTATTACGGAAGATAAACATGAAGCATAACACTGCTCGCACCCCACTCACACCCTACAGCCAGCTAGTAGCAGATTAGCTATTGGGCGTGAATTCCACAGGATACCTTTTTATGGTAACGTTTCAAGCAGAATCGGCATATGTTTAAGTTCTAAGGGAATAAATCTGGCTTTTTATATTCCTAAAAACAATGGTCAGAAGTTCAGGCACAAGGAGGCAGCAAAATGGAATAGTTTAAAGTCGTCGGGGGTATATAGTATCGCCTGTGATGATTGTGATGCGGAGTACATAGGCCAGACAGTAAGAAGTTCTGAGACCCGCTTTAAGGAGCATATCAGCGACCAAGGCTAAAAATAGGCCGTAGGTGCGTATTTGCGGGAAACGGGTCACCAAAGAGCCGGTATTCACAACAACATGCGGGTGTTACAATTGGTTGGAAGAGGTTGAAATCTTCAGAGTTCTGAAGAAATCCCCTCGCTTCTCACTTAATGCCCAGACTGATCTGAGGCAGAAGCGTCTTTTAGAAAATTTTGATTATTTAAACAGGTAGCCTTACCACGATAGCTTACCTGTTAGTAGGTTCTGTCCTATGTATTATTATGCGTACTCCGGGCCTTACGCGTTCAGAACCACCACATTTATTATTCTTATGGTTTTAACTAACTGGCATGTTTTATATTGGCCACCTAGTATGGTATCAGACTTTAAAAAAATAGACATGAGGAATTGTTTATCAAATGTTCAGCATCCTCCACTCTCTTCACACCTTGTACACGTCATCCGAACTCCGGCGATCCTCGCGCCACAGCGTGAGCGCTTTCCGGGTTTCGGCCAGCCAGTCGGGTCGTGTCCGCTGCCGCGCAGCTGCTCTCAGCTTGCACGGTAAGTTCTGATATGTTTACATGTCCCTAATTCCGCTGTTAGTTCATGCCAATGTTTGCGCTCTTCGTCGTTCGTGTTTAGGCGAGTTTTATCAGCATCGTATTTTATTTTTATTTTCTAGTCATTGCCGCTCTCATCATTTAAAAAATTAAAAAAAATATTTTAAATTTTAACTACCGCTTTTACCAGATTACGGTATATTGGACGTGAATGGTGGGGAGTGCCTACAAGACAAGGTTCAACATTACCAAGATGTAAATAGCGTGTGTGAGTACTTTCTTGTCTCATTCAAAAAACTGGTTGTTTAAAAGTTTAGTTTATATATCAGAATTGGGAGATCGAATAGTTTACATGAGCTCTTATTATATTATTTTGTGTACAGATTGCCTGAGGATGCACCGATAGCCCTCATCTCGTGGTCGTGCGGTAGCGTTCTCGCTTCCCACGCCCGGGTTCCCGGGTTCGATTCCCGGCGGGGTCAGGGATTTTCTCTGCCTCGTGATGTCTGGGTGTTGTGTGCTGTCCTTAGGTTAGTTAGGTTTAAGTAGTTCTAAGTTCTAGGGGACTTATGACCACAGCAGTTGAGTCCCATAGTGCTCAGAGCCATTTGAACCATTTGATGCACCGATAAGTGGTGAGAAACCGGTCGCAGATTTAATAAAAATCATTGGTACAGCCAGTGCGAAATTCTCTTTGGAAAATTTTTGTAAAAGATCTCCATAAACTGATCGCAGTTCGCTAGCATTTTACCTACGATCCGAAGTCTACCATCTGGTTTACCAACGACTTAAATTATGCTATCGTTAAATTTCAAATCCCCACAGGTTTTTGCAGTAGGATATCTGTGAATGTTCAGTGAATAAAACTGTGACTAATTGATGTTATAGTCATAGGTTGCTACGGCTTTTCGATTTGAGAAGCGCGCATTCTTACGTACCTGAATGTGTTAAGTAAGTTGCTAATCGTTGCACCACTTTTAATTCTTATCGAGGACTGAATTGGTGTACATTTTTCAGACGGTGCTTCATTATAGATAACTACATCATCTGCAAAAAGTCTGAGGTTACTACTAATACTGCCTGTAAGGACATTAATACACATCATGTAGCAAAGATCATGTAACACACCCAGAGTGACTGCTACATTTGTCGATGACTCCAACGTAACTCCTCTCAGAAAAAAGTCTCAATACGGTCACAAATTTCATTTGACATACGATAGGACTGTCGGTGATAATGTGTGTTGCTGAGTTAAATGTTTTTGCAAGTCAAGAAAATACTGCATCTACCTGACTGCCGTGGTCCATGGCTTTCAGTATGTTATATGAGAAAGCTCGAGTTGGGTTTGACATGACAGATGTTTCGGAGCCTATTCTCGCTGGTAAGCAGGTGATCATTGTGTTCGATAAACGTCATTACATACACTAACTGATTAAAAGTATCCGGACACCCCCAAAAACATACGTTTTTCATGTTAGGTGCATTATGCTGCCACCCACTGCCAGGTACTCCACATCAGCGACCTCAGTAGTCATCAGACATCATGAGAGAGCAGAATGGGGCGCTCCTCGGAGCTCACGGACTTCGAACGTGGTCAGGTGATCGGGTGTCACTTGTCATACGTCTGTACGCGAGATTTCCAAACTCCTAAACATCCGTAGGTCCACTGCTTCCCATGTGGTAGTGAAGTGGAAACGTGAATGGGCACGTACAGAACAAAAGCGTACAGGTCGAGCTCGTCTGTTGACTGACAGACCGCCGACAATTGAAGAGGATCGTAAGGTGTAATAGGCAGACATCTATCCAGACCATCACACAGGAATTCCATACTGCATCAGGATCCACTGCAAGTAGTGTGTCATTTTGGTGAGAGGTGAGAAAACTTGGATTTCATTGTCGAGCGGCTGCTCAAGCAACACATCACGCCACTAAATGCCAGACGACGCCTTGTTTGGTGTAAGGAGCATAAACATTGGACGATTGAAGAGGGGAAAAACGTTATGTAGAGTGACAAATCACGGTACACAATGTGGCGATCCGATGGCAGGGTGTGGGTATGGCGAGTGCACTGTGAACGTCATCTGCCAGCGTGTGTAGTGCCAACAGTAAAATGGTGTGGTCGTATTTTTCATGGAGGAGGCTTGCAACCTTTGTTATTTTGCGTGGCACTATCACAGCACAGGCCTACATTGATATTTTAAGCACCTTCTTGCTTCCCACTGTTGAAGAGCTATGCAGGGATGGCGACTGCATCTTTCAACACGATTGAGCACCTGTTCATAAATCACGGCCTGTGGTGTATTGGTTACACGTCAATAACATCCCTGTAATCTACTGGCCTGTACAGTCATGACGTGAATCCTATAGAACACCTGAGGGATATTTTGGAAGCCGACCTCGTGCCAGACCTCACCGACCGTCATTGATACCTCTCCTCACTGCAGCCATTTCCGAAGGAACCTTCCAGCATCTGACCGAACATGTGCTTGTGAGATTGTAAGCTGTCATCAAGGCTAATGGTGGGCTAACACCATATTGAAGTCCAGCATTACCGATGGAGGGCGCCGCGAACTTGTAACTCATTTTCAGCCAGGTGTCCGGATACTTTCGATCACATAGTGTATGACGCAGAATATCTTCTAAAATTCTGCAACATGTGGATGTCAAGCATATTGGACGGTAGTTTCACGAATCACTTCCGTTGCCCTTCTTTTAGACGGATGTGAGTTGCACTTCTTTCCGGCAACTGGACCCGACTCTCTGTTGGAGGGATCTATGGTGTAGTACAGTTAAAACGAAGGCTAACTCTTTAGTAAATTCATACTGGCCTGCAACACCTTCCTTTCCCTTTTTTTGCATGGCGAGCGAGAAGAATGATCGTTGGGACGCCTCCGTATAACCAAAAAACTCCCTAATTTAAGCTTCACGTCTTTTCACGAAATGTGGATAAGAGAAGGAATATATTCCAGGAAATTACGGTCTTGGAATTTTAATAGCAAACTGTAGCTTGTATCTCTGGCGTATAAGATCTGCGCGGCACTTTCGTGCTGAATAAACTAACCTGTGCCGAAACACCCTGTTCTTGTTTGCATCATCTCCATTTCCCCGTTCAGTCCTGTCTGGTGAGAGTCCGAAATTGACGAGCAAAACGGAACTATTTGTCGAACGAGGATTCTGCAAGCTACCTCCTTCTTGGAGGCAAAACATTCCTGGCGCATTTTTCTCGTGAATCTAACCACTGTCCCTAGTTTTGCCGGGTTATCCAACTTTAGATTAATCTGTGCGCAAATTCTCAGATAGTCGAAGAATGTGAGTGCTACAGGTGATAGTTCATCAGTCTTAAAATCATTTAATGAGGCCATTTCGTCTATCTATGGGCAAAATGTTATATCCGTCTACAATGAAGGTCAACTGCCAGTCCCTGCACCAAGCCACGATCCTCTACAGGCCTTCCCGCATTTCGCTACAATATTCTCTACATACAACAGCATCATTTGTGAACAGCCTCATGCAAGTTCCTACGTCATTTATTGTATTGTAAGCAGTAATCGTCTTATAATACTTTCTTGGTATATGCCCAAACACTTACCTATTAAGATCCCGTTAAGAAGGCCTTGGTATGTTCTGTTCACCAGGAACCTTTCTACCCAATCACAAGGCTGGTCCGATATTGCGTACGCTCGTACTTATTAGGCGACTGTGGGGGATTGTGTCAAACACCTTCCGAAAGTCAAGGAGTACAGAATTAACCTGGGCGCCGGTATCAACTACGTTTTACGTCTTACGGACGAAAAGAGCGCTCTGGATTTCCCATGGTCGCTGTCTGCAGAATCCATGTTTCTTACAGAAGAGATTTTCACTCTACAGAAACGTCACAATACTACGTATAAAATGTCCCGTAATTCTAAAACAGACTCATGTCTGCGACGAGGGCCTACAATTGTGTGTGTCTCTCTGACGTCCCTTCTTGAAAACTCGGAAAACGAGCGCATTTTTCAATCTTTTGGGCTGTTTCGTTTCCCTAGCGACTCCGTTTACGACTTTAGACTACGGAATGTCAGTCGTCAATCGACGGTCCTAGCGGAGGACAAAGAGAGCGGTGACAATCGCGGCTGATGAAGCTGCCTCCTCCTCGCATGATGCGCGGCGTCTAATGTCTCAGGGTAGACTGAGCTGACTTCCACCTCGCGGTATGATGATTTTCCACTCTCTGCCGCTTGTACACGCCACTGCCGTGAACAATACACTCCTTAAAGTCTACAAAGGAATTATTTCTTTTCCTGGCGACTTTGAGAAAACCATTCGGTAATCTACCGCATCTTACAGTCCCAGCCGGCCGCTGTGGCAGAGCGGTTCTAGGCTCTACAGTCTGGAACCGCGCGACCGCTGCGGTCGCAGGTTCGAATCCTGCCTCGGGCATGGATGTGTGTGATGTCCTTGGGTTAGTTAGGTTTAAGTAGTTCTAAGTTCAAGGGGACTGATGACCTCAGAAGTTAGTCCCATAGTGCTCAGAGTATTTTGAACCATTTTGAACTATTATCTAGTAAATATTTTTTTAGTCTCCGACTAAAGGTGGGGGATCATTTACATCTTTTATTTCCAGTGATAGTCTGTTGTACAATTTAATACCATGATATAATACACAATTTTGAGTTTTTGACTTATTTCTTTAATTGTAAACAGTGTCTGGATTAGGTGCAGTTTGTGGTATACAGATTGTTTTTCCTCATATGCATTATGTTTTGATAAATATATTCACACGGAACTGTCAGAATTCCTAACTTTTTGAACAACTTTACAGTGTGCCCTGTTACTGCTATTTATTATTAGAAGAGCTCGTTTCTGTATCCTGAAAATAGTATGTTTCCAGCACTTACCCCCAAAACATTATCCCATAACTCAGGACTGAATGCATATATCCAACGTAGGCTACTTTGAGGGATGAAATATTACACACTGGTGCAAGGATTCGCAGGGCGTAACATGCTGAAGATAGCCTCTTTGCTAAAATTCTCACACGCCCTGTCCATTTTAGCTGTCAGTCTACATTCATCCCCAAGAATTTGCTGTATGTTACACAATCAAGTACCTCATTGTTTACTTTCAGTGTAATGTCAATAGTTTTTTTTTATTTAGTCAGAAGTTCATAAAGTTTGTCTTTCTGACATTTAGAGTTACTTTATTCTTTAGTGACCAGTTGTGGATGTCTCTGAGAGCTTCGTTGGATTTTTCTATTAAGTGTTGAGCTTTTGTCTGTAATCACTACAGTGCTGTCATCAGCAAATAGTATTTTTTCCCCATGCCTGACACTCAGTGGGAAATTGTATAAGGAAGAGGATTGGCCCCAGTACACTTCCCTGGGGGGTACATATATTAATATACAGGGTGATTCAAAAAGAATACCACAACTTTAAAAATGTGTATTTAATGAAAGAAACATAATATAACCTTCTGTTATACATCATTACAAAGAGTATTTAAAAAGGTTTTTTTTTCACTCAAAAACAAGTTCAGAGATATTCAATATGGCCCCCTCCAGACACTCGAGCAATATCAACCCGATACTCCAACTCGTTCCACACTCTCTGTAGCATATCAGGCGTAACAGTTTGGATAGCTGCTGTTATTTCTCGTTTCAAATCATCAATGGTGGCTGGGAGAGGTGGCCGAAACACCATATCCTTAACATACCCCCATAAGAAAAAATCGCAGGGGGTAAGATCAGGGCTTCTTGGAGGCCAGTGATGAAGTGCTCTGTCACGGGCTGCCTGGCGGCCGATCCATCGCCTCGGGTAGTTGACGTTCAGGTTTCATAAATAGCCTCTTTCGTAGGACTCTCCATACAGTTGATTGTGGAATTTGCAGCTCTCTGCTAGCTCTGCGAGTCGATTTTCCTGGGCTGCGAACAAATGCTTGCTGGATGCGTGCTACATTTTCATCACTCGTTCTCGGCCGTCCAGAACTTTTCCCTTTGCACAAACACCCATTCTGTGTAAACTGTTTATACCAACGTTTAATACACCACCTATCAGGAGGTTTAACACCATACTTCGTTCAAAATGCACGCTGAACAACTGTCGTCGATTCACTTCTGCCGTACTCAATAACACAAAAAGCTTTCTGTTGAGCGGTCGCCATCTTAGCATCAACTGACGCTGACGCCTAGTCAACAGCGCCCTCAAGCGAACAAATGTACAACTAAATGAAACTTTATAGCTCCCTTAATTCGCCGACAGATAGTGCTTAGCTCTGCCTTTTGTCGTTGCAGCGTTTTAAATTCGTAAAGTTGTGGTATTCTTTTTGAATCACCCTGTATATTGGATCACAATGCTGGTGCACGCATAAGTGTTTCGGAGCACATCGTTCATCGTACATTGTTGGGGTTCCACAGCAGTCGACCACTACAGTTTCACATGTTGACCCAACGAAATCGTCAATTATGATTGCGGTGGCCGCGGGGTCGTCGAGGTTGGATCGTGAATTAATGGAAACGTATCACCTCGTCGGATAAATCACGTTTTTGCTACACCAGGTCGATGGTCGTCTCCATAGCCGGAGAGATCCTCTTTCCGCACCGGGGTTGGAGAACATGATTCGGAAGATCAAATTAACTGGCGATTTGGGAACTGCTGATGGAGCGGTTCTAGGCGCTACAGTCTGGAACCGCGCCACCGCTACGGTCGCAGGTTCGAATCCTGCCTCGGGCGTGGATGTGTGTGATGTCCTTATGTTAGTTAGGTTTACGTAGTTCTAAGTTCTAGGGGACTGATGACCTCAGCAGTTAAATCCCATAGTGCTCAGAGCCATTTGAACCTTTTTTTACTGTCCCACATCGCTACTTTATAATATGCTGGTTGTAAACTTCCTGGATAAGTCTTTAGCCTAAATACCAGCACGTAAAAGAAAAACGTCAAACACCTACTTCATAATGTGAGCTCTGGACAAATAAATGATAGTATTTGTATTCAGATTGTGTCTTTACTAATAATCCTAACATATTAAGTCTTCTGAAGAGTTGGTGCATAAATCCAGCTATTCGTCATATTAAAGTCAATATGGACACTCAAAAAATACGACTAACTTCACCAATCCCAGAAAAACAAACAGAAGACAATGTTTATACAAACACATCATTTAACAGCCCTTAAATATGTAAACTGATAGTGATAAGTTGAGAGTTGCATTAGAACGAAAACTGATTTCACTAAGCAGGTTGCAATAAAAGTGACTCTACCAAGTTTCCACTTTCATAACAAGACGTGCATAACTTTTAGACGCCCTTGAGTTGCACCGAACCTCTGTGCAGATTAAGCTTACGCTTATAATTATAAACATGTAAAGTACACATATTTGTGGGTTCTATCATTATTAAGCTTTCGTGGCTTAACTCGCCTGTGGCGCATCATCGGACTATACAGTGAAAGACAGAAAATGAAGTGCGTATGCGACTTGGAACTGCACGCACGTTCACCGTCTTACTTCTGAGCTAAAGAAAAAGTTTATTCTGAAAAAAAAAGAGGCGGTTGCTGTAGAAAACGAATACAGTACAGCGGAAGTACGTTAGTTTGGAGCACAAAATGGTTCAAATGGCTCTAAGCACTATGGGACTTAACATCTGAGGTAATCAGTCCCTTAGAACTACTTAAACCTAACTGACCTAAGGACATCACACACATCCATGCTGAGGCAGTATTTGAGCCTGCGACTGTAGTAGCAGCGTGGTTCCGGACTGAAGAGCTTAGAATTCTCGGCCACAGCGGCCGGCTGGTATGGAGCACACTCGATTAAATTTTACTAGTGGTGGATAACGAGGAATGGGGCCATAGTTTCTAACAAAAGCTCCACTTCGGAAGATACGGGGAGATTTCAGATTACATCATGGTCAGGCAGAGAATCCAAAATAAGATACTAGACCGTAAGGCATAAACCCAGCAGCAGATATAGATCAGATCACAATTTAGTAGTGATGAAGAGTAGGTTGACGATTAAGAGACTAATCAGGAAGAATCTATGCGTAAAGTACTACTACGGAATGAGGAGCTACGTTTGACAGTATCAGGCTATAGATGGTGAGATAATTAATAGCTCAGTAGGCAGTTCAGTTGGAGAGGAATGAAGTACCAATAAAACCATCACACAAGTTGGAAAGAAAAACGCAAGTGTAAAGAAGGTAACTGCGAAGAAACCACAAGTAAAAGAACGGATTAACAGAAACGCTTCCGTTAATCGGTAAGAGAAGGACGCACAAAAATGATCAGGGAAATTCAGGAATTCAGAAATACAGTTCACTTAGAAATAAAATAAACAGTAATTGCAGGGAAGCTAACGCGAAATGGCTACATGAAAAATCGAAAAAGAAATGACTGTCGGGAGGGGGGGGGGGGGAGGGGGGGAGGGGAGAGACAGACTCAGCATATAAAAGTCAAGACAACCTTCGGTGAAATTAAAAGCAAAGGCGGTAACATTAAGAGTGCAATAGAAATTCTACAGTTAAAGGCATAGGAGAGAGCGGATCGGTGGAAAAAACTCTGAAGGCCTCTATGAGGGGGAAAACTTGTCTGATGACGTGATTGAAGAAGAAACAGGAGTCGATGTAGAAGAGTTAGGGTTACAGTATTAGAATCAGAATTTAAAAGAGCTTTAGAAGACTGAAGATCGAATAAGGCAGAAGGAATAGATATAATTTCATCACAATTTCTAAAATTATTGGGGGAGTGGCAACAAAACGACTTCTCAAGTCGGTGTGTAGACTATGTGAGTCTGGCGATATAACATCTGACTTTCTGAAAAACATCATCCACACATCGCCCCTACAGTTCAATCTATGGATCGAAGAAGAAATGACGGAAATAAAAGAAAGGTTCAAGAATGGAATTAAACTTCGGAGTGAAAGGATATGAATGACAAGATTCGCTGATGACAGTGCTGTCCTCAGTGAAAGGGAAGAAGAATTACAATATTTGCTGAATGGAATGTATAGTTAAATGAGTACAGAACATGGACTGAGAGTAAATCGAAGAAAGAGGAAAATAATGAGAAGTAGCGGCAAAGAGAACAGCGAGAAACTGAACATCAGGATCGCTAATCACGAGGTAGATGAAGTTAAGGAATTTTGCCATCTAGGGAGCAAAATAACTCATGATGGAGGATCAAGTAGATAAGTCAGACTAGCATTGGCAACTGGCCAAGAGCAATCTACTAGTATCGAACATAGGTCTTAAGTAGGGGGGAAACTTCTGGGAATGTACGTTTGGAGCACAGCATTGTAAGGCAGTGACACATGGACTGTGGGAAAACCGGAAAAGAAGAGTACCGAAGCATCTGAGATGTGATGCTACAGAAGAACATTACATAGCTAACAACTCCCATTCTCTCCCAATGTAGCTTTCCCTCCGACTGCATTTGAAATTCGAATCATTTTATGTTTCCTACTCAAGAATGGTACACTTCTACTGCTTCCAACTTGTCGTTCCGTGTTAACACGTTATTAGCTGGAATAAGCGCACTTTCTTATTTTTTAAATAGTTTTTGAGGTTAGACGTCCCTGATGGTAAGAGAGCTATTTCCATCGACAGCCCGGTGTTGTGGATTAGTGGCTCCCATGTTGGAAAGGCTGCCTCAAATTTTATTCCTGTAGTGAAGAATTTTAAAATTCACACTAATTCTAGTAACTGTGTCCCAATTAAGTTCATAGACCAAGTTTCGGCAGAACTATCTGCAGAACGCTGAATCGACCTTGGTGATAGGAAAATGTCTCTTGAAGAGCCTTACTACATTAAGCCAAATCAGATTGGTAGCTTTATTATTTCACCAAATGGATTTCGCCAATTCTTTCATCAGGTTGAGTTTATGAAATTCTGCCAAATGAATCGAGCTCACAGGTCTCAGATTAAACCCTTTACATTGTCGTAGATTGTGGAAGCGAAGTCGTGTCATTGGTGCAGTTATAATTAAATCAGCGAACCACACAATGCTTCGCAGTTCCTGATGACGTATGGGAATTGGGTAAACATATCCTAAACTTCTTTCCACTCCCCGTTCTCTCTGCCCATCTCCTTCTTCCTTCTCTCTCTCTCTCTCTCTCTCTCTCTCTCTCTCTCTCTCTCTCTCTGTGCATCACTTCTCTTTGATCGTGATTGTGGTTTATCGTTATTGTTGACGAAACCTCGATTGGATATAGAAGTCGCTCAAAATGAAGGTGTGAACCATTTGGGATCAGTGGTATACGGGGTATGAGAGACATCTCTCCACCCGCCGGATCTGTGAAAACAGTAGCTTCAGTGACAGTATTTCGTATAATTCTCATCCTCAATTTGTCCACTGATTTACATCCCCTCCTATCGTCGCTGAAACTGACTGCGAGAAAGAAACCGAAACCGCATATTTCGCAACACAGCGTTTACGTTCTCTTAGTCGCTTTTAACAGAAAATCTGCACACTGTCGGTTTAAAAAAAGGTAAAAAATATATAGACCGTGACAATCTTAAGGTTTATGAGAGTGTGGTGTAAAAATTTGAATCGATCGAGAACTTTATCGAGTTTTTGGTGAAATGAATGTATAAAGCGGAAACATTGTTTTTAAAAATCTTGCGACGTTCTTGACCGGTTTACTTCCTATTTTTAAGCTATATAAATTATATACCGGTAACCTATATCCGTCTGAATGCTTATTAGAGTATTGTGAAAATTTTGAAGTAAAACGGTCAACAACTTTTCGACATTTTTCCCACCAACGTTTCTCCTATATATTACGTATATGTTCACATATTACTCACATCAAAACAAGTTTTGCATCACCTCGGTTCCCGGAACTCCTGAAGATAGACGTTGACTGTGCATGTTGTATCACAGAACCCGCCCAAAGATGTAAACAACCACGCATGAGCAGAGCCTATTAAACGAAAGGGATCAGACATCCGATCAGTTCCAGCCATTCCACCAGAAAGGAAGTACACGGCTCGTGTTGTCTGTAGTTCAACCATGCCTAGAAGGTCAATACTGTGGTTCGCTGGCGTCCGCATTGTTCCTTTGTGCCAGGAAGGGCTCTCAACAAGGGAAGTGTCCATGCGTATCGGAGTGAATAAAAGATGTTGCTCGAAGATGGAGGAGATACAGAGAAACAGGAACTGTCGATGACATGCCTCGCTCAGGCCGCCCAAGGATACTACAGCAGTGGATGACCGCTACCTACGGATTATGGCTCGGAGGAACCCTGACAGCAACGCCACCATGTTGAATAATGTTTTCTTGCAGCCACAGGACGTCGTGTTACGACTTAAACGTTGCGCTATAGGCTGCATGATGCGCAACTTCACTCCCGACCTCCATGGCGAGGCCAATCTTTGCAACCACGACACCATGCAGCGTGGTACGGATGAGTCCAACAACATGCCGAATGGACCGCTCTGGATTGGAATCACGTTCTCTTCTGCGATGAGTGTCGCATATGCCTTCAACCAGACAACTGTAGTAGACGTGTTTGGAGGCAACCCGGTAAGGTGGCAGCAAGGTGGAGGTTCCCTGAATGTTTTGGGGTTGGATTATGTAGGGCCGACGTACGCCGCTGGTGGTCATGGAAGGCGCCGCAACGGCTGTACGATACGTGAATCCATCCTCCGACCGATAGTGCAACCAAATTGGACGACAATTCGCGGCCCCACCATGCACATCTTGTGAATGGCTTCCTTCAGGAGAACGACTAGAGTTGCTCGACTAGAGTGGCTTGCATGTTTTCCAGACATGAACCCTATCGAACATGCCTGGGATAGATTGAAAAGGGCTGTTTACGGACGACGTGACCCACCAACCACACTGAGGGATATACGCAGAATCGCCTTCGAGGAGTTCAAATAGTTCAAATGGCTCTAAGCACTATGGGACTTAACATCTGAGGCCATCAGTCACCTAGACTTAGAACTACTTAAACCTAACTAACCTAAGGACATCACACACGTCCATGCCCGAGGGAGGATACGAACCTGCGACCGTAGCAGCCGCGTGGTTGCGGACTGAAGCGGCTAGAACCGCTCGACACACAACGGCCGGTCTTTGAGGAGTGGGAAAATCTGGACCAACAGTGCCTTGATGAACTTGTGGATAGTATGCCACGACGAATACAGGCATGTTACTGGGACGTGCTGCTGGGCATCAGAGGTGCCGGTGCGTACAGCAGGCCGGACCACCACCTCTGAAGGTTTCGCTGTGTGGTGGTACAACATGCAATGTGTGGTTTCCACGAGCAATAAAAAGGGTGGAAATGATGTTTATGTTGGTCTCTATTCCAATTTTCTGTACAGGTTCTGGAACTTTCGGAAGCGAGGTGGTGCACTATTTACAATAGTCTGCGAACGGTGATTTTGAGGCTAAGAACTCTTGGAGCCGTGTTCGGAGCGCATTTTCATCCCAAAAGGAAGTTCCTCTAAGGATTTTCTATAGAAGGCGGAGAAGGTGAAAATCAGAGGGCGAAAGATCATGTGAAAAATGTGGGTGTCGAATTGTTTCCCATACATCTCGGGGAAGCAATTCATAGTACACTACGTCGTCACTGTTCCACCAGATGCATAACATTATCTTTTGTGGATACGCGCAGTTCTTTGTAGGGGAGTTGTTGCTTTGTTTGGGCTCAACCATTCCTTTTTTTTCATTACGTTAGCAAAAGACACCTCTTCTCGTCACTAGGAACAGTATAGGATAGGAAAGGTCCGTGCTGTTCACGAGCCAATTAATGATGAGCGAGCAGAGACGTAATATGGCCACCTGATCATTTTTGTTATTTTGGATCAGAGCATCCGGTACCCATACACCCGATTTTTGAACCTTCGCACTGGATGCAAATGTCGCACGATGGTGGAATGATCATTGTTGATCACATCTGCATGTTCTCGAGTACACTGACGTGGATCATTGTGAATTAATGTATTTAAATGATCTTCATCAAGCCCTGAAGGTCATTCTGAACGTGGAAAGTAACTAATATCAAAACAATCGACCTTAAAACGCGAAAATCATTTTGTTGCCACACTCTGTCCAATGACATTAACCTATACACGGCGCAAATGTCTGTGGCTGCCTCCGCTGTTGTCAACCTTGTTGAATCAAACGCAAGAATATGCCGGGAATGTTCCGATTTCTCCACTGTGCAGTCCCTTTTCTAGCGTCCAGAGCTGCAGTTACTTGATACTCACTGCTAAACCCGCACGACAGGAAAAGTAGTAGGAATTGTAGAAGGGGGCCAGAATAAGCGGCTGTAAGATGTACTCCAAACGTAACACTTTATTTAGTGGTCCAAACATTACAGCGCAACTTCTAAGCTTGACTATCAGCAGAAAACGTCTTTAATTCTAAAGCGGCTGAAAGCCCATGAATTAAATACAACTTCTATAATATTTTTTTTTTGAGACAGAAGGCTCTAGGCTTTAACCTTAAATAGTATTTAAGACCAAGCGATGTAAGACGTGACTAGTGCCGGCCGCGGTGGTCTAGCGGTTCTAGGCGCTCAGTCCGGAGCCGCGCGACTGCTACGGTCGCAGGTTCGAATCCTGCCTTGGGCATGTGTGTGATCTCCTTAGGTTAGTTAGGTTTAAGTAGTTCTAAGTTCTAGGGGACTGATGACCATAGATGTTAAGTCCCATAGTGCTCAGAGCCATTTGAACCATTTTGAACGTGACTAGTCTGATAAAGTTTTTAAAAGCGGCTGAAGCTCATAAATTTAAAACAACATATCTACAATAACCTTTCAATAGGCACAAGGCCCAAGCTTTATGACCAATAAGAAACCTTACTTCAAACAGCTGAAGGCCTTTGTTTTTAAAACACAATTACAAGCATACAAATTCCAACTATCGGCTATGAGCCATTAAAAATACGCAATTAAACGCTAATAAGAAGATAGTATAGGCAATGACGCTCAGAAATTTCCTGGGGGCTCAGTCTGCCCTTGAAATCTTAACATTCGCTTAGGTGAGACAAGAACAGACGTGGTTTTGGTAATAAAATCACCACTCAACTTTCATGTCCTGGGTCGGTGAGCCACGAACCTCGTAGCACTCGGAACAGCCCCCTTATGCTCAGACACTGCATAGACCGTCAACAGGCCCAGCCGACTGCGCTGCACACCGCCAAGCCGGAACAATAAGCACCAGACCAAAGATGGTATACAGTGCAAATATCGATACACACCGCTGTTGCCACACGTGTAAAGAGGAAGAACCACCGCATAACCACAATAACCGCGGGAAACTAAATGCAGAGTAACAGCCAAGTTTTAAATCAACACATAAGATGGTGTCAGTATGGCTCATTACTATCTACAAATGACAAAATGACGATATCGAAGTTCAAACAGCAACAGTGAACTACAAATAAAAAATGAAAATCGATAAATAAAACCATAGCAACCGGAATATCAAAATCCAAAACAAAAACTCAAACAACTTCCGCATCACCTAATAGTAAGTGAACGTAGTGTAACTTATTAATGTGTTACTGTTTTGTACATACAGGGTGTTTCAAAAATGACCGGTATATTTGAAACGGCAATAAAAACTTAACGAGCAGCGATAGAAGTACACAGTTTGTTGCAATATGCTTGGGACAACAGTACATTTTCAGGCGGACAAACTTTCGAAATTACAGTAGTTACAATTTTCAACAACAGATGGCGCTGCAAGTGATGTGAACGATATAGAAGACAATGCAGTCTGTGGGTGCGCCATTCTGTACGTCGTCTTTCTGCTGTAAGCGTGTGCTGTTCACAACGTGCAAGTGTGCTGTAGACAACATGGTTTATTCCTTAGAACAGAAGATTTTTCTGGTGTTGGAATTCCACCGCCTAGAACACAGTGTTGTTGCAACAAGACGAAGTTTTCAACGGAGGTTTAATGTAACCAAAGGACCGAAAAGCGATACAATAAAGGATCTGTTTGAAAAATTTCAACGGACTGGGAACGTGACGGATGAACGTGCTGGAAAGGTAGGGCGACCGCGTACGGCAACCACAGAGGGCAACGCGCAGCTAGTGCAGCAGGTGATCCAACAGCGGTCTCGGGTTTCCGTTCGCCGTGTTGCAGCTGCGGTCCAAATGACGCCAACGTCCACGTATCGTCTCATGCGCCAGAGTTTACACCTCTATCCATACAAAATTCAAACGCGGCAACCCCTCAGCGCCGCTACCATTGCTGCACGAGAGACATTCGCTAACGATATAGTGCACAGGATTGATGACGGCGATATGCATGTGGGCAGCATTTGGTTTACTGACGAAGCTTATTTTTACCTGGACGGCTTCGTCAATAAACAGAACTGGCGCATATGGGGAACCGAAAAGCCCCATGTTGCAGTCCCATCGTCCCTGCATCCTCAAAAAGTACTGGTCTGGGCCGCCATTTCTGCCAAGGGAATCATTGGCCCATTTTTCAGATCCGAAACGATTACTGCATCACGCTATCTGGACATTCTTCGTGAATTTGTGGCGGTACAAACTGCCTTAGACGACACTGCGAACACCTCGTGGTTTATGCAAGATGCTGCCCGGCCACATCGCACGGCCGACGTCTTTAATTTCCTGAATGAATATTTCGATGATCGTGTGATTGCTTTGGGCTATCCGAAACATACAGGAGGCGGCGTGGATTGGCCTCCGTATTCGCCAGACATGAACCCCTGTGACTTCTTTCTGTGGGGACACTTGAAAGACCAGGTGTACCGCCAGAATCCAGAAACAATTGAACAGCTGAAGCAGTACATCTCATCTGCATGTGAAGCCATTCCGCCAGACACGTTGTCAAAGGTTTCGGGTAATTTCATTCAGAGACTACGCCATATTATTGCTACGCATGGTGGATATGTGGAAAATATCGTACTATAGTGTTTCCCAGACCGCAGCGCCATCTGTTGTTGAAAATTGTTACTACTGTCATTTCGAAAGTTTGTCTGCCTGAAAATGTACTGTTGTCCCAAGCATATTGCAACAAACGGTGTATTTCTATCGCTGCTCGTTTAGTTTTTATTGCCGTTTCAAATATACCGGTCATTTTTGAAACACCCTGTATCTGTATTTGTTGGCATCATGAACTATTCATACAACAGAAAGTTTTTAAGAGCGTGTGATCTATGAATTTAGCCTTGTAGAGATTTATACCTACATCTACACCCATATCTACACCTACATCCATACTTCAGAAGCCACCATAGTGTATTTATGTGGTGTCTGTCCTTTCGGACATGTCGAGAACATCGGACACCATTTTGATCTACAAGCCGCTATGAGTTACGACATACAGGAGTTACATTGGCTGTGAGTGGGCATTGATTTAAATCGGAGGGGAAAGTTGAGTGTGTGCCTGTACGTAGTGGCAGAGGGTAACGTCCACCACTACCAGTCACTTCCTTTCCTGTTCCACTCCCAAACAAAGCGAGGGAAAGGCGGCTGTCTGTATGCCTCCGTACGAGTACTAATTTCTCTTATCTTCGACACTTACAAGAAACATACTTAGGCGGCAGTAGGATCGTTCTGCAGTCAGATTCAGATACCATTTCTCTAAATTTTCTCAGTGTTCCTCGAAAACAACGTCGCCTTCCCTCCAGGGATTCCCATTTGAGTTCCCGAAGCATCTCCGTAACACTTGGGTGTTGTTCGAACCTACCGGTAACAAATCTAGCGTCCGACCTCTGAATTGCTTCGATGTCTTCCTTTGAGTCGGACTGGAATTCATCCCAAACAATCGAGCAGTACTCTAGATTAGGTCGCACTAGCGTCCTGTATGCGGGCTCCTTTACATGTGAACCACACTTTCCCAAAAATTCTCCCAATAAGTCGAAATCGACCATTCGCCTTCCCTGCCATAATTCCCGCTTGCTGTTCCATTTCGTATCGCTTTGCAACGTTACACGGAGATATACAACGACGTGACTGTGTAAGCAGGACACTACTAATGCTGTATCCGAACGTTACGGGCTGGCTTTCCCTACTCATCCGCATTAACTTACATTTTTCTGCATTAAGGTTCCAAGAGCTTTTTGGAAAATCGTTTATAATTTAGCCTTCATCGCAAAGCACTAAAGTGAAAAGACGAACCGTCGTTACGAGCAGTTAAAAGAAGTCCTCCCGGAATGACTTTGATGTTTATTTGTTAGTTTTTCAGGATGGTCGTGGCAGACCTCAAATACAGTGATGCAAACGGTAGCCCTTTTCATCCACGAAATTAGCATCCATCTCATTCTTGTAACGCCTGGTGCTGGAATAACGCTTAGTTGTCGGAACTTCGGTAAAGGCACACCGAGCGACATGGTGTTGCGGTCAGCACATTTGACTCGCATTCGGGAGGATGGTGGTTCAGATCCTCGTGCAGCCATCCTGGTTTAGACTTCCCGTGATTTCCCTAAATCACTTCGGAGGAATGCCTGGGCGGATCCTTGGAAAAGGCACGATCCATTCCCTTTACTTTCTTTCTTCAATACGAGCTTGTGCCCGGCCCCTAATGTTCGCTGTCGACTGGACGTTTCTTCCTCCTTTCGGAGAAAACAGCCTGGAGCATCGGCGTCTGCGAGCAGCCTTCGCCCAACAGCTGTTACGTGCGGTCCTGCTCAGCTTCACCAGCGAGGTCATCGTCCTGTTGGTGCCTCCTGTAGCTACATGTCACGTTCTGCCCACTATCTACCATCTGCCTTCTCACAAAGACAGCCTCGGCAGCATAAGTTCCACCATTCTGCTCCGACTGAGAAAAGTTCCGATTGCTGGCTTTGCACGCAACTCTTTTCCTTTAAGAAATTAATTCACTAAGTAATTCATATCCTTGCATACATTGTTATTTGAATTATTTATGAAAATATATCACCTATTTGTAATTACAAATATTGTAATTGTTTAATACGATATAAGACACGTTCGCAGTTTGAAAGTGTCCTTCTCCTTTTTAAATTTAAGCCGAGTACATAACTGGTATGACCTTATTGTTTATGTTCTGAAAATATTCCCCTTGGTATACAATATTTTGACCAATGAATGAATAGTAACATGATATGACTTCTATTTGAGATAACAGGAAAGACTTCTGTAGCACGATCATAAATATACACTCCAGGAAATGGAAAAAAGAACACATTGACACCGGTGTGTCAGACCCACCATACTTGCTCCGGACACTGCGAGAGGGCTGTACAAGCAATGATCACACGCACGGCACAGCGGACACACCAGGAACCGCGGTGTTGGCCGTCGAATGGCGCTAGCTGCGCAGCATTTGTGCACCGCCGCCGTCAGTGTCAGCCAGTTTGCCGTGGCATACGGAGCTCCATCGCAGTCTTTAACACTGGTAGCATGCCGCGACAGCGTGGACGTGAACCGTATGTGCAGTTGACGGACTTTGAGCGAGGGCGTATAGTGGGCATGCGGGAGGCCGGGTGGACGTACCGCCGAATTGCTCAACACGTGGGGCGTGAGGTCTCCACAGTACATCGATGTTGTCGCCAGTGGTCGGCGGAAGGTGCACGTGCCCGTCGACCTGGGACCGGACCGCAGCGACGCACGGATGCACGCCAAGACCGTAGGATCCTACGCAGTGTCGTAGGGGACCGCACCGCCACTTCCCAGCAAATTAGGGACACTGTTGCTCCTGGGGTATCGGCGAGGACCATTCGCAACCGTCTCCATGAAGCTGGGCTACGGTCCCGTAACCGTTAGGCCGTCTTCCGCTCACGCCCCAACATCCTGCAGCCCGCCTCCAGTGGTGTCGCGACAGGCGTGAATGGAGGGACGAATGGAGACGTGTCGTCTTCAGCGATGAGAGTCGCTTCTGCCTTGGTGCCAATGATGGTCGTATGCGTGTTTGGCGCCGTGCAGGTGAGCGCCACAATCAGGACTGCATACGACCGACGCACACAGGGCCAACACCCGGCATCATGGTGTGGGGAGCGATCTCCTACACTGGCCGTACACCACTGGTGATCGTCGAGGGGACACTGAATAGTGCACGGTACGTCCAAACCGTCATCGAACCCATCGTTCTACCATTCCTAGACCGGCAAGGGAACTTGCTGTTCCAACAGGACAATGCACGTCCGCATGTATCCCGTGCCACCCAACGTGCTCTAGAAGGTGTAAGTCAACTACCCTGGCCAGCAAGATCTCCGGATCTGTCCCCCATTGAGCATGTTTGGGACTGGATGAAGCGTCGTCTCACGCGGTCTGCACGTCCAGCACGAACGCTGGTCCAACTGAGGCGCCAGGTGGAAATGGCATGGCAAGCCGTTCCACAGGACTACATCCAGCATCTCTACGATCGTCTCCATGGGAGAATAGCAGCCTGCATTGCTGCGAAAGGTGGATATACACTGTACTAGTGCCGACATTGTGCATGCTGTGTTGCCTGTGTCTATGTGCCTGTGGTTCTGTCAGTGTGATCATGTGATGTATCTGACACCAGGAATGTGTCAATAAAGTTTCCCCTTCCTGGGACAATGAATTCACGGTGTTCTTATTTCAATTTCCAGGAGTGTAGGTGATCTGGAACTTGTGTTTAAGTAATACGTAATTATGACCAATATAACCAGACATGTTAACACAACCGGAAAGTATACTACATTCTCTTACAAGAGATGCGTGCTGTGGAGATGTGGACCCCACGCCGCCTATCGTCTATATACGAGAAGCATTTATCACAGTAGTCACGCTCAACATATTCAGGATCAACTTGTGGCTCGAAGTTACCTGCAGCTCAGATCTAATTTATACATGGCGTGTTTTTTAAGTGAGGTCCATTTTGTTGTAGACACTAGCAGTTCGATTGCATACCGGAACGAGCGCGTGTTTCGTGTACCTTCATGCCTCGGGAACAACTGTGCTCAGTTTTAGCTCTGTAGCTAACCTGTACGGTTCTGTTCTGTGCTTTCAAAGTGTTTAAGACTATCTACTCGCCCGCTGCGTGTGAGATTCGCTCAGTGATACGGTTTTTGTCAGCAAGGAACCTGTCTACTGCAGAAATTCATCAACAGATTTGCGAAGTGTACGGTGATACTGTTAGGAGTGAAAGCAAAGTGCGTAAGTGGGTACGAGAATTCAAAGATGGCCGTGTCAATGTCCGTGCTGAGGACCGCTCCGACCGCCCTTCTTTGATTACAGACGATTTTGTGGCTTCAGTCGAAGCAAGGATTCGTGAGAGCAGGCGCTTCGCAATAACAGGTCTCTCAAACGAATTTCCTGATGTGTCGAGATCACTTCTTTACAACATTGTTTTTGAACACCTAAAGTTTAGGAAACTGTGCTCCCATTGGGTCCCGAAACTCCGAACAGAGGACCACAAAAACCAAAGATTTGAGTGTGTGATGAAGTTCTTGACTCGTTATCACGAAGAAGGTGACGGCTTCTTGAGTGAGATCGTAACTGGAGACGAAACATGGGTTTCGCATATCACGTCCAAATCGAAGCAACAGAGCACGGAATCGAGACACACACATTCGCCTGTAAAAGTGAAGGCCAAGCACTCTGTCCCAGCGCAAAATAATGGCGTCGGTGGTTTGGGATATGTATGCTGTTTTGTTGGTCGACTTCATGCAAGCATGCATAAGCATACTGCCAAACCCTGAGAAAGCTACGCAGAGCGATTCAAAACAAAAGACGCTGCAGTGTGACGAAGGGAGTTGTCCTTCTCCATGACAATGCAAGACCTCACACTGCAGGTCAGAACTGCGATTTATTGGTCAGTTTTGGCTGGGAAGTTTTAGACTATAAACCCTAGTCATGATCTTGCGCCTAGAGATTACCATCTGTTCCTCCAACTCAAACACCACCTCAGTGGCAACCATTACAATGACGACGACGACGTGAAAATGGCAGTGAACTCTTGGTTATCTGACCGAGCGAGGTGGCGCAGTGGTTAGCACACTGGACTCGCATTCGGGAGGACGACGGTTCAATCCCGTCTCCGGCCATCCTGATTTAGGTTTTCCGTGATTTCCCTAAATAGCTTCAGGCAAATGCCGGGATGGTTCCTTTGAAAGGGCACGGCCGATTTCCTTCCCCATCCTTCCCTCACCCGAGCTTGCGCTCCGTCTCTAATGACCTCGTTGTCGACGGGACGTTAAACACTAATCTCCTCCCTCTTGGTTATCGGAGCAGGCGGCAAGTTTTTAAGAGGGTATTTTGAAATTGGTTGAGAGGTATGATACGCGTTTGAACAAATTTGGCAACTATGTCGAAAAATAGAGGGAAGTATCTACTTTCTGAAAATAAATTTACTTTTTTTAAATACTAGTAACCTTTCGTTATGTACTTATGTTCAAACGGACCTTACTTAAAAAAACACGCCTCGTACTTGCTCCAATACGCATGCACAGAAATAAGTATATCATCTGCCGATGGAATCCTGTCTAAATTAGTCCACTGAAGGTAGAACGTATTCATTTGGGTCTGCTCATATGAAACACGACTTTGGATAAAGCATATGTGAGCTCATGGGATCCAAACATTGGAACGTGATAAGTTACAAGGAGCTTCAGAATGATAAATTACTGGTGATAATTCACACTCACTTTCGATTATTATTCAAGAAATAAACTAAAATGTATACAATGAAACTACATACGACCTCCATGGGAAGACGACAAACGATCAAAACATAGAATAAAAGGGAAGACCATATAATCTCTGATCCCCATAGCAATCTTAAATAAGTGGAATAGTACCGTCAGGCATAACCTCTATTCACGGATGAGTTAAAGACCGATATTAATCTTTGTATATGGAACAAAGACTCTGGCTCAAAATTACAGGTTTAACATTGGTCATAAGAGAAACGACATTTAGAAAATCTGCGAATTTGAACCAATAGAACCATGAAATCGAAGGCAGTATCCACGCGATGTGTCTACTCCAGTGATCGGAAGAAAAACAGGTATGCTCTCTCTCTCTCTCTCTCTCACTCTCCATGTGGGCACACAAACTCAACCGCCCTGTTCCCGCATTTGTTAGTAAGGTATCGCTCCAAAGTACCGTGTACAGATATGCATCAGCTATGCAGCCAAAGAATATGACTTCCTAAGCAGACTGAAGCTGTGCTTGGACAGTCTTTGAATCTCGCCAGCGACTCGCGTAAACATAAATGATAATTTTTCCAAAACACGACTTTCAAGTTTACCTCTCAACGCTTCCACGAAGGCTCGCCGCACTATACCTGCGTGTGTTGCTTTGAAGGCTTGAGCACATACATCTTGGTACTCTTAACGAAGTTGTGTAATATTATGCAACGAATAGTTCTGAAAATGTTTGAGTTTTTGGCGTAACAGAAGTGATACATGAAGTGTGGATTAATAAAAGGATGTGCAATTTAAGCGAGTTGCATTAGTTAATGCGTACTTTCAATAGTCAACTAACGACACTGGAACAGGGTAGGTACGAGGGGCGTTTCATAAGTAGTGCAAAATTTTTTGTGAAAGGAGCTTGGATTGTTCATGACTCCAATATACCACGTTATTCCCCCTATTTTGGCCACAAAACCCTATTTTTCAACGTAACCTCCATTCAATGTGGCCTTGTTACTCCACGTTACCGCGAGGAGAGGGCGTGTATGACTGCATGGTACTGGTCGACGTCTGAGCCAATGTCTTGCTACATCAGTAACCTCCCCAACACCCATGAAATGCTTCCCGCGGAGTGCACCCTTCATTGGTCCAAACAGATCGAAGTCGGAAGGTGCGAGATCAGAGCTGTAGGTGGACAAGGAAGAAGAGTCCAGTGAAGTTTCGTGAGATATTGTCGGGTGAGCAGACCTGATGAGGCCTTGCGTTGTCACGGAGCGGGAGAAGTTCGTTTGCCTATTTGTGGCGACGAACACACCGAAGTCGTTTCTTCAATTTCCTCAGGGTAGCAGAATGCACCTCAGCGTTGATCAATGCACCATGATAGAGGATATCAGAATAACTCCTTCAGACTTCCAGAAAACAATCGCCATAACTTCACCGATTGAGGATGTGGCTCTGAACTTTTCTTTCGGAGGAGACGTAGTGTTGCGGCACTCCATGGATTACCGTTTTGTTTCCGGTTCGAAGTGATGAACCCATTTTTCATCGCCTGTCCTGATTTTTGACAAAAAATTGTCACGATCAGCCTCGTGACGCGCAAGCAATTCTGCAGAGATGGTCTTTTGTCGTTCTTCTGCTGGGCGGTGTGGAACCCAGCGGTACACACTTTCGAGTACCCCAACTGGTGGACAACTGTGTCGGCACTACCAACAGAGACGTCCAGTTGTGCAGGGAGGTGTTTGACTGTGATCCGTCGATCACATCGAATGAGACTGTCCGCACGTTCCAACGGCATTGCGCCTTCAGTTGAGCGCCTAGGTCAAGCATTTAATTACGTGACACACTAAAGCGTTTTATATGGTATGTGAGATCCGGCACGCGGGAGATCGGAAAGGTTTGTGCGATCTTCTTGCGATGGTGATGAGACACTCCTCGCGCAGCAACTCACAATGCTTTTCCTTAGTGCTAAGTCTCCGCAGATATTCTGCAAGTGCCTATGAATATCTGCAATGCTTTGGTTTTCCGCCTAAAGAAACTCGAAATCTCTGTGCTTGGAAGGCACAAACGACATTTTGAAGGCTACGTGCAGCGCCACCACCTATCGGAACTTCAATGAAACTATAGGGGGTGAAGTGGGAATATTTAACGGTGTATACTTATATGAAATTACAATTAAATCAATACCATTAGCTGCTGACGGGCGTTGATATACAGAAACGTGGACAGGTGAAAATGTGTGCCCCAATCTGGACTCAAACCCGAGATCTCCTGCTTACATGGCAGACGCTCTATCCATCTCAGCCACCGAGAGCACAGACGATAGTGCGACTGCAGGGACTATCTCGCGCACGCCTCCCGCGTGACCCAAATTCTTTCCGAAAGAACAGACACCACTGATGACCTGCAGCCGTGTAGAACGAAATTAGAATTATATATTAATACCTTCAGCTGCTGACGGGCGTTGATATACACTCCTGGAAATGGAAAAAAGAACACATTGACACCGGTGTGTCAGACCCACCATACTTGCTCCGGACACTGCGAGAGGGCTGTACAAGCAATGATCACACGCACGGCACAACGGACACACCAGGAACCGCGGTGTTGGCCGTCGAATGGCGCTAGCTGCGCAGCATTTGTGCACCGCCGCCGTCAGTGTCAGCCAGTTTGCCGTGGCATACGGAGCTCCACCGCAGTCTTTAACACTGGTAGCATGCCGCGACAGCGTGGACGTGAACCGTATGTGCAGTTGACGGACTTTGAGCGAGGGCGTATAGTGGGCATGCGGGAGGCCGGGTGGACGTACCGCCGAATTGCTCAACACGTGGTGCGTGAGGTCTCCACAGTACATCGATGTTGTCGCCAGTGGTCGGCGGAAGGTGCACGTGCCCGTCGACCTGGGACCGGACCGCAGCGACGCACGGATGCACGCCAAGACCGTAGGATCGTACGCAGTGCCGTAGGGGACCGCACCGCCACTTCCCAGCAAATTAGGGACACTGTTGCTCCTGGGGTATCGGCGAGGACCATTCGCAACCGTCTCCATGAAGCTGGGCTACGGTCCCGCACACCGTTAGGCCGTCTTCCGCTCACGCCCCAACATCGTGCAGCCCGCCTCCAGTGGTGTCGCGACAGGCGTGAATGGAGGGACGAATGGAGACGTGTCGTCTTCAGCGATGAGAGTCGCTTCTGCCTTGGTGCCAATGATGGTCGTATGCGTGTTTGGCGCCGTGCAGGTGAGCGCCACAATCAGGACTGCATACGACCGAGGCACACAGGGCCAACACCCGGCATCATGGTGTGGGGAGCGATCTCCTACACTGGCCGTACACCACTGGTGATCGTCGAGGGGACACTGAATAGTGCACGGTACATCCAAACCGTCATCGAACCCATCGTTCTACCATTCCTAGACCGGCAAGGGAACTTGCTGTTCCAACAGGACAATGCACGTCCGCATGTATCCCGTGCCACCCAACGTGCTCTAGAAGGTGTAAGTCAACTACCCTGGCCAGCAAGATCTCCGGATCTGTCCCCCATTGAGCATGTTTGGGACTGGATGAAGCGTCGTCTCACGCGGTCTGCACGTCCAGCACGAACGCTGGTCCAACTGAGGCGCCAGGTGGAAATGGCATGGCAAGCCGTTCCTCAGGACTACATCCAGCATCTCTACGATCGTCTCCATGGGAGAATAGCAGCCTGCATTGCTGCGAAAGGTGGATATACACTGTACTAGTGCCGACATTGTGCATGCTCTGTTGCCTGTGTCTATGTGCCTGTGGTTCTGTCAGTGTGATCATGTGATGTATCTGACCCCAGGAATGTGTCAATAAAGTTTCCTCTTCCTGGGACAATGAATTCACGGTGTTCTTATTTCAATTTCCAGGAGTGTATATCAACGGGAACATGTGAAAATGTGTGCCCCAAGCGGGGCTCTCACACGGGATCTCCTGCTTACATGGCAGACGCACTGTCCATCTGAGCCACCGAGAGCACAGAGGATATTGCGACTGCAGGGACTATCTTGAGCACGCCTCCCGCGAGACCCACATTCTCACCATGTATGTCCAAACACTACTTTCGTAGTGTCCCTACCCAACATACCCATTAGTCGTGGAAGACATTCTTACCAAGTCCCGTAAGAGTTCGGGTAATATGTGTGCATCCGCACGGAACAGGAAGGTCATGGCCGGTATACTTGTATAGATATAGTGTCTGTTCTTTCGGACATATCCGAAGGCGGCACCACAGCTCAGAGTGTTCGGTCA
This sequence comes from Schistocerca cancellata, assembly GCF_023864275.1. NCBI lineage: Eukaryota > Metazoa > Arthropoda > Insecta > Orthoptera > Acrididae > Schistocerca > Schistocerca cancellata. The sequence goes on from NC_064633.1 coordinate 184,013,891, forward strand.
GAGGGTTCGCTGCCCTCTGTATTAAAGAAAATTGAGTTAATGGATCAACGACGAACTGAAACTGATGTCTTGTGACGAACTAAAACGAACAAAATGAGATTAAAAAAAATGGATAGAGGATCTACCATGTAAGCAGGAGATCGCGGGTTCGGGTCCCGGTAGCGGCACACATTTTCACCTGTCCCCGTTGATACACAGGGTGTTTCAAAAAGGTACGGCCAAACTTTCAGGAAACATTCCTCTCACACAAATAAAGAAAAGATGTTATGTGGACATGTGCCCGAAAACGCTTAATTTCCATGTTAGAGCTCATTTTAGTTTCGTCAGTATGTACTGTACTTCCTCGATTCACCGTCAGTTGGCCCAATTGAGGGAAGGTAATGCTGACTTCGGTGCCTGTGTTGACATGCGACTCATTGCTCTACAGGACTAGCATCAAGCACATCAGTACGTAGCATCAACAGGTTAGTGTTCATCACCAACGTGGTTTTACAGTCAGTGCAATGTTTACAAATGCGGAGTTGTCCCGACAGGAAGACGTTCGAAGCAATTGATCGGCGTCATAGGGAACACAGAACATTCCAGTCTAGGACTCGCGACTGGGGAAGACCTAGAACGACACCTGCAATGGACGAGGCAATTCTTCGTGCAGTTGACGATAACCCTAATGTCAGCGTCAGAGAAGTTGTTGCTGTACAAGGTAACGTTGACCATGTCACTGTATGGAGAGTGCTACGGGAGAACCAATTGTTTCCGTACCTTGTACAGAGTGCAGGCACTATCAGCAGCTGATTGGCCTCCACGGGTACACTTCTGCGATTGGTTCATCCAACAATGTGTAAATCCTCATTTCAGTGCAAATGTTCTCTTTACGGATGAGGCTTCATTCCAACGTGATCAAATTGTAAATTTTCACAATCAACATGTGTGGGCTGCCCAGAATCCGCACGCAATTGTGCAATCACGTCAACACAGATTTTCTGTGAACGTTTGGGCAGGCATTGTTGGTGATTTCTTGATTGGGCCCCATGTTCTTACACCTACGCTCAATGGAGCACGTTATCATGATTTCATACGGGACAGTCTACCTGTTCAAAATGGTTCAAATGGCTCTGAGCACTATGCGACTTAACTTCTGAGGTCATCAGTCGCCTAGAACTTAGAACTAATTAAACCTAACTAACCTAAGGACATCACACACATCCATGCCCGAGGCAGGATTCGAACCTGCGACCGTAGCGGTCACGCGGTTCCAGACTGAAGCGCCTTTAACCGCCCGGCCACACCGGCCGGCCATACTCTACCTGTGCTGCTAGAACATGTGCCTTTACAAGTACGACACAACATGTGGTTCAAGCACGATGGAGCTCCTGTACATTTCAGTCGAAGTGTTCGTACGCCTCTCAACAACAGATTCGGTGACCGATGGATTGGTAGAGGCGGACCAATTCCATGGCCTCCACGCTCTCCTGACCTCAACCCTCTTGACTTTCATTTATGGGGGCATTTGAAAGCTCTTGTCTACGCAACCCCGGTACCAAATGTAGAGACTCTTCGTGCTCGTATTGTAGGCGGCTGTGATATAACACGCCATTCTCCAGGGCTGCATCAGCGCATCAGGGATTCCATGCGACGGAGGGCGGATGCATGTATCCTTGCTAACGGAGGACATTTTGAACGTTTCCTGTAACAGTGTTTGAAGTCACGCTGGTACGTTCTGTTGTTGTATGTTTCCATTCCATGATTAATGTGATTTGAAGAGAAGTAATAAAATGAGCTCTAACATGGAAAGTAAGCTTTTCCGGACACATGTCCACATAACATATTTTCTTTCTTTGAGTGTGAGGAATGTTTCCTGAAAGTTTGGCCGTATCTTTTTGTAACACCCTGTATATCAACGCCCGTCAGCAGCCGAAGGTATTAATATATAATTCTAATTTAATTATTTCACGGTGTGTCCTACAGAAAACTTCGATTTTTTCAACCAAAATTGATCGTGTAAAAAATGTTTCTCTTTACGTGCTGAATGCCCCTTGTATAAGGCGTGGAGATGGGTGGGAGTAGTTTGACAGTTGACTGCCGGGGTGAGATGGACCGGACCTGGCCGACACAAGGCAAGTAACAAGCGACGTACTGGGCTTCCCACATGACAATTTCCACACTGGAAGGGGCTAAACTATTAATTTCAGAACGATTAAAATTTTGGTTATTGTAATAAAGCTACGGAAAATCTGAGTAAATCGAACTATCCACCTCAATGAGACGAAGTTATTGACTGTGCTCAGCTGGTACTGCAAGAAAATCTGTATAATTTATGGATATTTATCTGTTACCACGATATTAACTAAGACGTGTCATGTTAGCCATAGTGGCCGTTCTTCGAGCCAGTGAAATAAATATTAATCTTAATAATAATTATTTCGGACTCACAACTTCATCATCAGGGCTTTCTGTTGCTATGTTAATATCTGTACTGGAGTGTTAACAGGCCAAAAAGCACGTACCTGGAGAAGTCATAACGCACTCATAACTGAAATTTGTGAAATTGTGGTGGAATATCGATATTTCATTATGACAAAGGTAACAGTAACTTAAATATTATACAACAGAACTTAATCTTGCTATACGCCAAATTAAAGGTAATTTTGTAGCTATAAACAGTGAACAACATTTGTAAGTTAGATAGTTACGATGTGATGACAAATATTGATCTCACCTGAGATAATACATCAAAACCGCAACAAACACAGAGACGTATCATGACGACAGCACACTGTAATACCACGATATCATCATACATTCTACATGCCTGCTTTTGGATGTTATCTTGTTTTTGGGGTTCCATAACTCACTCGATAAAAACGGAACCCTTGTAAGTTGGCTTCGTTGTCCGTCCGTCCACCCGTCTGTCCATCTGTCTGTCTGTCCGACTGTTAAGAACCCTTTTTCTCAGCAATGGGTAGTTATATCAAGTTAAAATTTATGTGACATCCTAAGGTCTATGAACCCTTGGCGGCGTAAAAAATTTAATCTTGTAAGTCAATGCAGTCAAAAGATACGGATATTTATGTCACATATTCTGATACTTGCAAAGTGACTCATCAAAACCTATAGCGTACTTCTCATTAACATAGACTCACGAAATTTGGCAAGAAGCAAGATTCCACAGTACAAGTATTTGTTATGAGTCCGCTTGTCTGTCTGTAAAGACCTCTTTTCCTCAGGAACGGAACGGGTGGACGTACGGACTTACAATGTATGTCACTAAGGTCTACGGTCTCTTTGCCATGTATTAAACTTGTGAGTCACTGCAGTCAAAAGATGTGGTCATTTACGTCAGATATTTTGATAATCGCGAACTTGGTCATTAAAACGTATAGGGTACTGCCCGTTGTCCTAGACTCATGAAATTTGGCAAGAAGCAAAGTTTCAGAAGACAAGTAAGGGAAAATATCCTAAAATTGATAATGTCTAATTATAACAGATGAGAAAATACTTTCTTGGGATGTTATCCTACTGTCTGTGTATCCTTCTGTTAGGACCCCTTTCTGTCAGGAACGGATAGACATGTCAATTTGAAATTTGTCACATATTAAAATCCACGGTCCTTCGCTGGTGTGAAAAATTTATCAACACTATCAAAGGATACAGACATTTGTCAAAATTTTGATGACTTGCCAGTATCGACATTGGTAACAACCGGCGAAATTGGTAAAATCGTCGAAATTTTCGATTCCGGGATGCATGAACTACCTGTGTACACAATTAACTTTGTACTGAACTTTCGGTGCGCAAGTCCTACTCGCGCTTTTATTTTACAATATGAACAGTTAAAAATTTCAGATGCCTTTTGTATTTACCCTCGTCCTCTAAACAGCCTCCGTAGCGTACCCTCCTCCGAGCTACGACAATCGAAAAGGAGTGACGCAATGGGAGCCTATCGGATTACGTGTTCGGATGAAGCACACGAGCAGTTTGGCGCCAGAGAAGAAAGCAATCTCATCTGAGAGGCGGCGCCATTAGAAGGCGCCCACGGCGCGCGCGTGTTTCTGCTTCATTTCCCGGTCGGCGGCGCCGCGGCTCGAGCCGAGCCGAGCCCGCGGGCGTCGGCGTCGCCGAGGTAAGCGACGCTGCCCCATCTGGCGCCTCGCGATTGGCTGCGGGCGGCGGGCGGTGGGGGGTGGGGGCGGCCTCTGCGCGTTTATATAGAGCAGCAGGGCGAGGCAGGGCGAGGCGCGCCGCGGCACATATTGAAATCAATTCGCCCCGCGCTGCGGCATCACCTGCCCCCGAGACGCGACCTGTGGCGCATATCCACCACCTGTCGTGTGCCCGGCCTCCGCCGCTCCTCTGCCCGTCTCTCTCCTAATTTACTCTGCTCTTTCCTTCTACGGCCACTTCTAACGCACCGAACCGCACTTCAGGTGTGTCCCAGGGATCTGTGTTCGGACCATTGCTGTTCACGTTGTATGTTAATGTCCTGTCAGACTGTATTAATAGGTACCTCAGACTTTTTTTCTGATGATTCAGTTCTGTATAGGTGAAGCCAAACTCAACCGGCAAAATTTTTTGAGTATTTTGATAAAAAGGAGGCGTGGTCTCGTGTGGTTCCTATGCGGTACTTTTGATTTCTTATCCCCTTATGCAACGGTGCAAATGTCGACGGTATGCGCTGCGTGCCGTCTTTGGGAACAAACTTGTTCCGCATTGTTTAAGTTTTCTTTATTTTTTCTTTTGGTTTTAAAACATCGCAACATTCGCGAAATATTTGTTTCGAGAATAAACGGAAAACTTTACTCAATTTTCGCAGTTCAGTCAAATCATTGCTTGCTCTTCGAGACACATGGCGTCTCATATGACGTTGCACAGAGTGAAATGAAGAGATAAAGAGCTGAATCTTTTTCTTATTAAGAGGACAATATAACGGAGTCAAAAACTCGCTATAAAAAGACATTACTCAGCCGTTTTTTCGTTGCTCTTCTTTTCCCTTCTGTCAGTTGCTTGCATTTTTTTTCACTATAGCAATGTTGATTGAAAACCAACTGATCACACTGTCAATAAATAGACGCTACAGAAATAAACTTACTTCACATGACTGCTACTATCGTGTACCTCAGACCGTTCTCAAAACAAATTAAGTCATGCAGTGGGTCAGTCTGAAACATAGTCGTGAACTTTAGCCTAACACTTAAAACTACAAAGACATGCAGCTTTCTAGCACTACGTTGTACAAGTTACAGACCCAAATAAATGCGTTAGTCCAACAGTATTCCTGTGTACTGTACTAGGGTTAAATACCAGTTTGTCATCACCTTGTTTGCAAGAGTTTTTCCGTTTCGTTTATCCAGTTCTCTTCATACTATTTTCTTCCCAATATCTACATCTGCATCTACATGCACACTCCGCGAGCCACCGTACTGTGCAAGACGGATGGTACCACTTACCACTGCTAGTCATTTCGTATCCTGTTCCACTCGAAAACAGAGCGAGGGAAAAAAGGCCATCTATAAACCTCCGTAGGGGCAGTAAATTCTCTCATGACCTCTTCGTGGTCCTTAGGCGAAATTTATAGGTTGGTTACAATTAAACTTTCGCTACTTGCGCCAGTGTAGACGGAAAACTATTTACGTATGGGTACACAACTTTATAGAAATGATGTTCAGACTGTGCGCTGCAGGATTTGCTTTGTTAGCAGTGTTAGTATCATGACTTGCAGGTAGGTGCCGGCACTGGTACGACGACGCAGGGATGAAACATAAGCGCAAGAAGCATTACAGTCACAGGCAATCAACATCACGACAACAGCAATAGTGCCGAAGGTCTTCGCGGGTCTCGACGCATTAAAGAAATACGGAGAGGTCCTCTTCCTGCACCGGGGTTGGAGCACATGATTCGGAAGCTCGACTTAACTGGCGATTTGGGAACTGCACATAGGAGAGATCAACGGGCAGTTGTGACACAAATTGTTGAAGAAATTACGATTGCCATGGCTGGGAATGCTGGACGCAGTGTGCGATCTTCAAGCAGCTGAACATTTCATGTTCGACTCTTCGTATAGTACTGCGAGCGATTCTGAAATGGTATCCGTACAAACATCCAGGCTGTCATGGATGCATATGTTCGTCACACTGAGCAACGTTTGTAACCTGAAGCGTAAGCATGGTAGGAAATTAACGAATGCCACCTATCATGTGCAAATTAAAATGTGTTTCTTTCAATGGTTTATTCGTTACTTCTCTTCCGCATGTGCTTACAAAAGTTTCCACTGTGTCATTGCCCTACGATCATTCGTTTTTAAAGCGGCCAAGCGACGAAAGTTTAGTTATAATTTTTCAGGACGTTGACGGCAGTAGAATCGTTCTGCAGTCGGCAGAAAATTCCGGTTTTCTAAATTTACGCAATAGTACCTCGCGAAAAAAAGCGTCGTCTTACCTCCAGGGATTCCCCTTTGGGTTCGTGAAGCGTCTCCGTGATACTTGCGTGCTGACCGAACCTGCCGGTAACAATTCTAGCAGCACGACTCTGAATTGTTTGGATGTTTCCCTTTAATCTGACCTGGTAGGGATTCCAAACGCTCTATCAGTACTATAGAATGAGTCGTTTTAGCTTTTAGTGTGCCGACACCATTATAGATGAGCTTCACTTTCCCAAGATTCTCCCAATAAAACGAGAAATCGCCTTCCTTACTACAAACACATCCCTCTTCATTACTACAAACATATCATGCTCGTTCCATTTCATAACGCTTCGCAACCTCACGCCTAGATATATAATCAGTGTGACTGTATGAAGCAGCACATTGCTAATGCTGTGTTCAACCTTACTGGATTATTTTCCTACTCATCCACATTAACTCACATTTATGAACCTTTTGAGTAAGCTGCCAATCATCCCATCAATAAGAAATTTCTTCTAAGTCATCTTGTATGCTCCTACAGTCACTCAAAGATTACGCTTTGCCGTGTACCACAAAGTCGTCAGCAAAAAGTAGTAATTTGCTGTTCTACATGTTTTTGCACTCTATGAAACACGAGATTTACTTTCATGCTAACGAACTCAACGCTTCAGTAAATTTTGTTTCTGTCCCATTATTGTACTCGCAGAGGATGTTTACATTTTTCAGCTAATTATAGTGTCGTGAAATTGGATTCACTCGCTTTGGATCCACCCTTCTAAATTTGCGACGCGGCAACTGACGAACTGTCCATGCTGGAAGTTCGCTAGTAAAATCCGCTGCACGAAATTACAACGATCACAAAATAAATGGGGGCGCAGAAGGCTTCTCACATGTTATTTTGCCGGCCGGTGTGGCCGTGCGGTTCTAGGCGCTACAGTCTGGAACCGAGCGACCGCTACAGTCGCAGGTTCGAATCCTGCCTCGGGCATGGATGTGTGTGATGTCCTTAGGTTAGTTAGGTTTAAGTAGTTCTAAGTTCTAGGCGACTCATGACCTCAGAAGTTAAGTCGCATAGTGCTCAGAGCCAGCCATATGTTATTTTGTTAAAGGAAAACAAGAACGTCAGCGCGTTGCAGGTAATTGAGAAAGCAAGCTCCAGACAGTTGTTAGTACCGTAGGTTGGTAGGCGGTGAGGTCAGGGAGGGGGGAAGGGCTTCGGCTTTCATTAAATTGTGCTCGTCTAGCCTCTGAAGTAATCATTCTTTCACTCTTCAGAATCTGGCTGCATAAGGAAAGTATTTCCTTTCCCTCTGACGCACGACGCATAGTGCGCTACTTCATTTCGGATAATGAGCTACGGTATTAACTGTTTACGGTAGAGTGTTGTTTCGTGCAACCCGTGTACGCTGCCAGTTAAAGCAACTAAATGAGCCGCACTGAAAGAAGAAAAACAGTCACCCGAGTTAAGTAAATGGAACACGCCAAAATAATTTAAGTCTTTGCTTCAGTTCAACAGCATGCGCACTAAACGAGTAAATGAAATGACATCTCCTGTACAAATGAAAACAAGCAGGCCCTTTTAGCGAAACTCCTGAAACGGCAAATAATGGAATGTGTGCAGAATGAGAGAGACTTTGAAGTTAGGGAGGTGTTTGGTCAGACTTTCTCGCATTCGTGCACGAAAACTACAGGAAAAGCCGTCTCACAGATTCCACCTACATGTACTACATAGATACTCTGCAAATCACATTTCAGTGCCTGGCAGAGCCTTCATCGAACCACCTTAACAATAATTCTCTATTATTCCACTTTCGAACAGCGGAAAAAACGAACGCCTTTACCTTTCTTTGCGAGCTCTGAATTCCCTTATTTTATTATGATGATCGTTCGTCCCTATGTAGGTCGGCGTCAACAAAATATTTTCGCATTCGGAGGAGAAAATTGGTGATCGAAATTTTGTGAGAAGATCCCGTTTTTTTAATGATGTCCATCCCAAATCCTGTATCATGTTCGTGGCACTCTCTCTCCTGTTTCTCGATGATACAAAACGTTCTGCCCTTCATTAAAATACGTTAATTCTGTCTGGTATAGATCCAAAACACCACATCAGTACTCCAAAAGAGTACGGACAAGCGAAGTGCAGCTAGTCTCTTTAGGAGATCTGTTCCATCTTCTAAGTTCTGCCAATAATATACAGTCTTTGGTTCGGCTTCCCCACAACATTTTCCATGTGTTCTTTCCAATTCAAGTTGTTCGTAATTGTAATTCCTGGGTATTTAGTTGAATTTACTGCCTTTAGATTTGTCTGATTTATCGTATAATCGTAGTTCAACTAATTTCTTTTAACACTTACGGGAAAGACGTTACACTTTTCATTATTTATTTAAGGTCAACTTCCAATTTTCGCACCATGCACATATCTTTTCTAAACCGTTTTGCAATTTGTTTTGATGTTCTGAAGAATTTAGAGGACGATAAACGACAGCATCATCTACAGACAACCTAAGACGGCTTCTCAGATTGTCTCCTAAATTGTTTATATACACTCCTGGGAATGGAAAAAAGAACACATTGACACCGGTGTGTCAGACCCACCATACTTGCTCCGGACACTGCGAGAGGGCTGTACAAGCAATGATCACACGCACGGCACAGCGGACACACCAGGAACCGCGGTGTTGGCCGTCGAATGGCGCTAGCTGCGCAGCATTTGTGCACCGCCGCCGTCAGTGTCAGCGAGTTTGCCGTGGCATACGGAGCCCCATCGCAGTCTTTAACACTGGTAGCATGCCGCGACAGCGTGGACGTGAACCGTATGTGCAGTTGACGGACTTTGAGCGAGGGCGTATAGTGGGCATGCGGGAGGCCGGGTGGACGTACCGCCGAATTGCTCAACACGTGGGGCGTGAGGTCTCCACAGTACATCGATGTTGTCGCCAGTGGTCGGCGGAAGGTGCACGTGCCCGTCGACGTGAGACCGGACCGCAGCGACGCACGGATGCACGCCAAGACCGTAGGATCCTACGCAGTGCCGTAGGGGACCGCACCGCCACTTCCCACCAAATTAGGGACACTGTTGCTCCTGGGGTATCGGCGAGGACCATTCGCAACCGTCTCCATGAAGCAGGGCTACGGTCCCGCACACCGTTAGACCGTCTTCCGCTCACGCCCCAACATCGTGCAGCCCGCCTCCAGTGGTGTCGCGACAGGCGTGAATGGAGGGACGAATGGAGACGTGTCGTCTTCAGCGATGAGAGTCGCTTCTGCCTTGGTGCCAATGATGGTCGTATGCGTGTTTGGCGCCGTGCAGGTGAGCGCCACAATCAGGACTGCATACGACCGAGGCACACAGGGCCAACACCCGGCATCATGGTGTGGGGAGCGATCTCCTACACTGGCCGTACACCACTGGTGATCGTCGAGGGGACACTGAATAGTGCACGGTACATCCAAACCGTCATCGAACCCATCGATCTACCATTCCTAGACCGGCAAGGGAACTTGCTGTTCCAACAGGACAATGCACGTCCGCATGTATCCCGTGCCACCCAACGTGCTCTAGAAGGTGTAAGTCAACTACCCTGGCCAGCAAGATCTCCGGATCTGTCCCCCATTGAGCATGTTTGGGACTGGATGAAGCGTCGTCTCACGCGGTCTGCACGTCCAGCACGAACGCTGGTCCAACTGAGGCGCCAGGTGGAAATGGCATGCTAAGCCGTTCCACAGGACTACATCCAGCATCTCTACGATCGTCTCCATGGGAGAATAGCAGCCTGCATTGCTGCGAAAGGTGGATATACACTGTACTAGTGCCGACATTGTGCATGCTCTGTTGCCTGTGTCTATGTGCCCGTGGTTCTGTCAGTGTGATCATGTGATGTATCTGACCCCAGGAATGTGTCAATAAAGTTTCCCCTTCCTGGGACAATGAATTCACGGTGTTCTTATTTCAATTTCCAGGAGTGTAGATAAGGAACAGCAGAGGACCCATAACACTACCTTGGGGAACGCCAGAAATCAATGTTTTACTCGGCGACTTTCCTTCAATTACTACGAACTGTGACCCCTCTGACAGGAAATCACGGACGCAGTCGCATAACTGAGACAATATTCCATAAGCAAGCAATTTGATTGCAAGCCACTTGTGAAATACAGTGTCAAAAGCCTTCTGCAAATCTAGAAATGGAGTCAATTTGAAATCCGTTGTCGATACCACTCGACACTTCGTCTGAGTAAAGAGCTAGTTGTGTTTCACAAGAACGGCGTTTTGTAAATCCGAATGTGTCAGTAAACCGTTCTCTTCGAGGTAATTCATAATGTACAAACACAGTACATGTTCCGAAATAGTGCTGCATATCGACGCTAATGATATGAGTATGTAATTTAGTGGGTTACTCCTGTTGCTTTCCTTGAATATTGATGTGACCTATGCAACTTCCCAGTATTTGGGTACGAATCTTTCTTCGAGCGAGCGGTTGTATGTGATTGTTAAGTATGGAGCTATTGCATCAGCATACTCTGAAAGGAACCTATTGGTATACTTTCTGGACCAGAAGACATGTTTTTATTAAGTGATTTAAAGTGATTCACTATTCCGAGGATATCTAGTTCTAAGTTACTCCCGTTGGTACCTGTTATTGATTCGAATTCTGGAACATTTACTTAATCTTCTTGGTGAAAGGATTTCGAAAGGCTGTCTTTAATAATTCTACTTTAGCAGCACTGTCGTCCATAATACATCCATAACTATCGGTCAGAAAAACAATAGATTATGTCTTGCCGATAGCATATAATACCCACGACCAAAATCTCTTAGCATTTTCTGCCAGGTTTCGAGACAAAGTTTCATCGTGGAAACTGTTGCAAGCATCTCGCATTGAAACCCGCGTTAAATTTAGATCTTCCGGCAAAGATCGCCAGTCTTGGGGATCTTGCATTTGTTCATATTTGGCATGCTTTTTTCGTTATTTTTACCTATTTTGCGTGCCAAGGGGAATCAGTTTCGTCGTTTGTTGATTTATTTGGTATAAATCTCTCAACTGCTGTCGATACTATTTTTCTGAATTCAACTCACACCTTATGTTGTTGGATGTTGTCTCTCAGGAAGGCGTCAACCGAATTTTTATCTTTTTTGAATGGGTATGTTTTTAATTTATTTTTGGAGGATTTGATAGTTACGGAAGTCAGTCTCGCTACGACGAACGTGTCTTCACTAATCCCTGTATCCGTTTTGATGCTCATTATTAGCCCAGGACTATTTGCTGCTGAGTGGTCAAGTGTTTTCACAACAGTTTACTATTCAAGTGGGCTTATGAACTAATTGCTCGAAATAATTTTAGAGAATACCTTTAGTACTACTTCGGATGATGTTTTATGCGTACCTCCGGATTTAAAGACGTATTTTCGCCAACATAACGAGGGTAAATTGAAGTCACCACCAACTGTAATTGTATGAGTTTAACCTGCTCCATTTGAGGCTGAAACCCTTTGTGTTTCTCTGAGAGCCTCTGACCTAAACACCACCCAGTCCACACCACATGGCCCCTGGTACCCGTGTAGCCCCTCATGTGTGTAATGGACTCCAAACCTGTTTAGTGGAACTTGAAACCCCACCACGCTATGGTGCATGTCGGGAAATCAGCAGCCCACACGCTCGCTGAACCTTCTGAGTCTCTGATTCAAGCCCTCCACTCGGCTCTATGTCAGAGATCCACCGTCGGTCCTGTCGACTATGCTGGAAATGGTGAGGTCTGCTTTCATCTCACAAGCAAGACTGGCAGCCTTTATCACTTCTGACAGCCGCTCGAAACCAGAGAGAATTTCTTCCGATACAAAGCGACACACATCATTGGCACCGACATGTGCCTCCACTTGCAGTTGGCTGCACCCTGAGCTCTTTATGGCGTCCAGAAGAACACATTCCACGTCTGGAATGACTCCACCCAGTATGCTCACGGAGGGCACAGTTGCTTTCTTCCCCTGTTCCTAAGGGGCCCCATTACACGCCTAACGTTGGAGCTCCCAACTACCAGTAATCCCAGGCTGTGTGACTGCCTTGATCTTTCAGGCTGGGAGATTTCCTCTAAAATAGGACAAATGACTGCATCTGGGAGAAGGACAGTGTCAGCCACAGAGCAGAACCTGGAACCTGTTTGTCAGACTGACTTCGGCCCCCTGGGAAGTCTCTCACACCCTCCCACGCCCTGAGGCAGCCTCCCACTCAACTACGGGTGATGGGTCAACCTCAAAGGGAACAATAACTGGGCTGGCCACCGGTGCGGACCGATCGGCCGACTCGTGGGTCATGCTGGACGCCTATTGGATCCTCACGGCCGACCCACAACAATGATGCCCATCCACTGCATCCTCAAGCTGTGTAACCGAAGCCATCACAGCCAGAAGCTGAGAGCAAAGTGTCACCAACCCAGCTCTCATCCACAAGCAGAATCCCTATTAAAGACCGTAAGAAACTATACTAGAGTGATGAACAAAGGACTATGGATACGCACTATGAAACTCTAAAACGAAAACGCAAGAAATGTGTCTAATAAATTAGATTTACACGCAGAGATTCGAAAACTAATCTACCGAAGCACATGGGTGAGACTAAGTAATTAGCTCTTGGTTATGAACTTACAATATGTCACAAAATCTGATTACTTCCTGACACAAACGAAAACGCGAGAGCTGTGCCTATTAATTGTTAAATTAACACGCAGAAATTCAAAAACTAAACTATCAAAGCGCATTGATGAAACTACACTCCTGGAAATGGAAAAAAGAACACATTGACACCGGTGTGTCAGACCCACCATACTTGCTCCGGACACTGCGAGAGGGCTGTACAAGCAATGATCACACGCACGGCACATCGGACACACCAGGAACCGCGGTGTTGGCCGTCGAATGGCGCTAGTTGCGCAGCATTTGTGCACCGCCGCCGTCAGTGTCAGCCAGTTTGCCGTGGCATACGGAGCTCCATCGCAGTCTTTAACACTGGTAGCATGCCGCGACAGCGTGGACGTGAACCGTATGTGCAGTTGACGGACTTTGAGCGAGGGCGTATAGTGGGCATGCGGGAGGCCGGGTGGACGTACCGCCGAATTGCTCAACACGTGGGGCGTGAGGTCTCCACAGTACATCGATGTTGTCGCCAGTGGTCGGCGGAAGGTGCACGTGCCCGTCGACGTGAGACCGGACCGCAGCGACGCACGGATGCACGCCAAGACCGTAGGATCCTACGCAGTGCCGTAGGGGACCGCACCGCCACTTCCCAGCAAATTAGGGACACTGTTGCTCCTGGGGTATCGGCGAGGACCATTCGCAACCGTCTCCATGAAGCTGGGCTACGGTCCCGCACACCGTTAGGCCGTCTTCCGCTCACGCCCCAACATCGTGCAGCCCGCCTCCAGTGGTGTCGCGACAGGCGTGAATGGAGGGACGAATGGAGACGTGTCGTCTTCAGCGATGAGAGTCGCTTCTGCCTTGGTGCCAATGATGGTCGTACGCGTGTTTGGCGCCGTGCATGTGAGCGCCACAATCAGGACTGCATACGACCGAGGCACACAGGGCCAACACCCGGCATCATGGTGTGGGGAGCGATCTCCTACACTGGCCGTACACCACTGGTGATCGTCGAGGGGACACTGAATAGTGCACGGTACATCCAAACCGTCATCGAACCCATCGTTCTACCATTCCTAGACCGGCAAGGGAACTTGCTGTACCAACAGGACAATGCACGTCCGCATGTATCCCGTGCCACCCAACGTGCTCTAGAAGGTGTAAGTCAACTACCCTGGCCAGCAAGATCTCCGGATCTGTCCCCCATTGAGCATGTTTGGGACTGGATGAAGCGTCGTCTCACGCGGTCTGCACGTCCAGCACGAACGCTGGTCCAACTGAGGCGCCAGGTGGAAATGGCATGGCAAGCCGTTCCACAGGACTACATCCAGCATCTCTACGATCGTCTCCATGGGAGAATAGCAGCCTGCATTGCTGCGAAAGGTGGATATACACTGTACTAGTGCCGACATTGTGCATGCTCTGTTGCCTGTGTCTATGTGCCTGTGGTTCTGTCAGTGTGATCATGTGATGTATCTGACCCCAGGAATGTGTCAATAAAGTTTCCCCTTCCTGGGACAATGAATTCACGGTGTTCTTATTTCAATTTCCAGGAGTGTATATTATTAGCTCCAGGTTATCAACTCGTAAAATGTCACAAAATCGATTACTCTCATATTGCTGTTTATGTCTCAGCCGGCTGCTAGATTTCCGAAAATCTATAAAACAGGACTTTTACAACTGTTACAAAAACTACGGCTCGAATACGGTTTGACTGATGGAACCCAGTACGTTGTGCTCTACAGAAAGTAATTTACCGAAACGATAGTAACGTGGGGTGTGAACCAAGGAAACATGCAACACTCTCCCAACCTGATCGGTTAAATCACAAATAGCGTGTCGTCGAGAGTCCAAAAATTTGGAAACACAACCGAAGCGAAGTGCGGAAATGTATACAGGGTGTTACAAAAAGGTACGGCCAAACTTTCAGGAAACATTCCTCACACACAAGGAAAGAAAAAATGTTTTGTGGACATGTCCGGAAACGCTTACTTTCCATGTTAAAGCTCATTAATTACTTCTCTTCAAATCACATTAATCATGGAATGGAAACACACAGCAACAGAACGTACCAGCATGACTTCAAACACTTTGTTACAGGAAACGTTCAAAATGTTCTCCGTTAGCGAGGATACATGCATCCACCCTCCGTCGCATGGAATCCCTGATGCGCTGATGCAGCCCTGGAGAATGGCGTATTGTATCACAGCCGTCCACAATGCGAGCACGAAGAGTCTCTAAATTTGGTACCGGGGTTGCGTAGACAAGAGCTTTCAAATGCCCCCATAAATGACAGTCAAGAGGGTTGAGGTCAGGAGAGCGTGGAGGCCATGGAATTGGTCCGCCTCTACCAATCCATCGGTCACCGAATCTGTTGTTGAGAAGCGTACGAACACTTCGACTGAAATGTGCAAGAGCTCCATCGTGCATGACCCACATGTTGTGTCGTACTTGTAAAGGCACATGTTCTAGCAGCACAGGTAGAGTATCCTGTATGAAATCATGGCGGTGAATCGAGGAAGTACAGTACATACTGACGAAACTAAAATGAGCTCTAACATGGAAATTAAGCGTTTCAGGACACATGTCCACATCTTTTCTTTATTTGTGTGTGAGGGATGTTTCCTGAAAGTTTGGCCGTACCTTTTTGTAACACCCTGTATATGCTGCTCAACTGGTACTAAAGGTAAGTGGTATTTTTTAAATACATGTAGCGCCATTGGAAACGTAGAAGTGCTCTCTATTCGTCCCAATTAAAAATAAAAGATAATTGTTACGAAAAAATACTACCGAAAGTCCATTATGGAAAATACCTCTGCTAACTAATTACTTATTCCAGCAGCGTATCTAGTAATTTAGACACACACGGACAACCAGGATTTACTATTGACTATTGCGTAAGCTCGTTGAGATTACACAGCGAATCTTCCGATTCAAAGTGGAGTCAGTCTCTTTTAAAGATGCTTATCTGTAAATTTTGAAGAAAGTCTGGAAACTACAATGTCTACCGTAATTATTGTTGTTCATCGGCATGAAAGCAACAACACGTGTACCTAATATTTTCCAAAAAGGTGAGCATAAAAACGGTACTTTCCGTTGTTCGTTCCACGGGTTCTAATTGTGATAAAAGGTAGGCTTAAGTTCGAGGAGTAACCATTGGGCAGGGGGCCGTTTGCATATCCAGCAGAAGGATCGTCTTAGGGTCACTATCCTTCAGCACAGGGTCAGAGTATGAATATTACACACTTCCTCCTGCTTAGGCAATTGGAACAATTCGGTTGGTGTCTTGTATTTGATGTGGTCTACGATAGGCTTGATAGGACTTACGGAGAACCCCACGAAAAAGGTTCTTTGTTTTACTAGATTTTCGCCGTCACTTTCCAAGACGACTAGGTACAGCAAATGGCTGAAATTTGGACGATGTCTTCCTAAGATCCCGATCTGGAACATCGAAAATGTTCTTCATATCTTTATCCGTTTACGATAGAGAGAGATTGAAAGCTACCCTACTTGTACACGTAGAACACGCATGTAAATGTAGTTTGTAAGGTGACGGAATACCTACAAATGAACTGTAAACTGTCTCCGTAATCGTCTGGGAACCCAATGTTATAGTACTGAAGCGTACGTCAAATGTTTTCGGACGTAAAATTCTGTCTGAGGTGTAAAATTAGTTTTGTGTTGTTCCCATTTCACATAAGTAAACAATGTAAATTTTACTGACCAATGCATTTCTTTTTATGAGTTTCATGCCGTGCTACAGCAACGAACAGAAGGGATCCAGCGGAAAAAGCTCCTATCGCAGCACAAAAAATGCGAACAAGTTCCTGTTTATTCAAAAGACTGACAGAAAAGTGGGGTTCAAGCTGCCTCATTCTACCTACCTCAGCACCTTTAAAAATGTAAATAAGTTACACAAAACTGCAACCAGTCACTTTTTTGAATAATTATGTTTTATTCCATGAACCGGTTTTCGAACCTTTTCAGGTTCATCTTCAGATAATTTCAGGAAGTTACATCACTATTGCTGGCATAATGCTGGTACTGGCTCTAAGACAAAAAGATGAAACACGCTTTAATGTATCGCCTTGACTATTGCTTATGTGTCGATGTGGAAGTAAGTTTAGTTTTTTACTTACTGCGACAGTATAGGCGGCTTTTTTCGGTTAGTGTCCACCTGTCTGCTTCCATTTTGATGTCCAGTTGTTATATCACTACACATACTTCCACACAAACTATATTAATTTACCCTCTGACAGCGAGACTTTTCCAGCATCCAGCATGCGCTTTACAACTGTTGCTTGTAACAAAGATCTTGACAAAAAGTTATGGCATAGGCCTGCTTTGCACAGAGATGTCATTTGCTCTTTTTTTTACAGGTATTAAAGTCGATATAAGGGCAAAATTTTTAATCAGACTGGCGATAACATGAGAGCACAAAATAAAATAAATAAATAATAAAATAAATAAATTACTACAAGAATAAACTTCAGGTGATCTGATATCTTATTTCTATTTGTATATAAATATATAATACAGGCAGTTTATAGCAGATATTTTAATCATGACTGGCATTAACATGAATGCCCAAGAATCAGTGACACAGGGTTAATGTATTTGCAATGAGATACAGCTGTCTCTATGACTAGGACCTTTACATTTAAATTTTTAAATTAATAACAAACCATCAGATGAATTTTTAACTTGTTTCTGTTACGTTAACGTGATCTGGGATATTAGCAAGAGTGGATTCTGTTTATTTTAGCTAAAGGTATATGCATAAAAGTTATAGTGTTTGTAATAGACTAAAGCTGTTTGTATGAGCGTACACTTTATATTTAAATTTGAAAACCAGGAACAAAAGTTAAAGTGAACTGTTGAGTTATTTCTGTTCTTACATTAAAGTGATTTGGAATATTGGTAAAGGTAGCTTCTGTTAGTTCCATCTAGAAGTAATATGTATATAAGTACTGATTTATGTTAACAGTAGAGGGCTTTACCATTTAGAAATATAGTACAGGTTTTATTCTGTGGTAGGATATTACATTGACACCAGTGTAGTTAGGATGTAAGGAGAGGGAATAACCTGAATACATCCAGCTTTGCCTCACATCTTGTCCAACACAATCATTCTGCAAACAAAATAGAACAGAATCTCCACATACTCCATTTTTCCAACAGAGGCACGATACTTGACCTTCTTGAAAAAATTGAAATATTTATCTACACAAATACAGCACCTGGCGACCTACTCAATGACAAATTGAACTGAGAAACAAACTTTTCCTTCAGAAGTTTGAAGATCTACTAGTTCAAAACAAGTTACCACACAACCAACCCTAAAGCGCCTCCCCACGCCCCCCCCCCTCCCCTCCATAATGACACCCCCATCCCTCTCCTTACATCCTAAGTACACTGGTGTCAATGTACAATATGGATAAGCATAACCTTTAAACATGTTCCCAAAAATTTTGGCGCGCGAACATATTACTTTTTTATGCTGATAGAGAAGACACAGTAAGTGGCAAAGAGACGGAGAAATAATAAATACTGGAAGATAGTAGACAATGGTTGTGTTATAGAAAGAGAGGGGTGAGAGAAAGAGAGCGGTATAATGGCAGTGGAAGATAGTTGAGAATGCTAGGAAAAGAGTGAAGAAGTGCCCAGGGAGGAGAGGGGGGCAGGGGCGCAATGGAAGAATAAAAAGAAAGAGAAAGTGGAAGGGGATGAGAGCCTGTGATAGTGGAACCCAGAGTATATGATAATAACAAAAGGGAACGGAGAGACAGCGACAGTGAGAAGAGACAGCAGCAGTAGGAAAGAAGGAACGAGATATTAGCAGTGAGGGAGAGCAAGAGGAAGGCTGTGACTGTGAGAGGAGACCATAGTGGTAGGACAGAAAGAAGGGGACTGTGGCTGTGAGACAGGAGACAATGACAGAGAGACACAAAGAGATAATGACAATGAGTTGGGCTGAATGAATGAGTGAAAAGGGCAGCAGGGAGTGGATGTGTATGAGCAACTTACAGCTATGATTTAATGGGTGTGAGTTACAGTTAGGGGAACTTGTGGGTGTCTGAGGTGAGCTATATGTTAAAAAAGTGCAAATATATTGGCATGCCAAAATTTTTGGGAACATTTTTAAAGATGCTGTGGAAGGCAGAATGAAGCAGCTGATACCTCACTTTTTCCACTGGTGTAACACATACATGGCAATGGAAACGTGTCACCACGCAGTAACGTATACCAGTACAGGTTTGCACTGTCTAATGTGACTGAAACTATTAAAATAATTTTTGTAAATAACAGGTGAAACGATTTTGCACTCAGAATGATAATTCACTGCCGGAATGCTGCATTCCAAGCCACAACAAGGACATTTCACGGACACATTAAGTAAGGAAAATGTCAAAAATTTATATTAGATTAATTGTCAAAAAACTCAGTAATTTGATTTAATGGCTTAAAGTACTTTTCAAATTCAAAGAATTACGGTATTTAGGAAAACGTTTAATTGCTGAGCCCGTTCAACCAGTAAGAAAGTTAATTTTAAATTACTATTAAAAACAAATTAAGTGGTTATTAATGTAAAATACATATATGGTTTATTTCAGTAACCCGTTGATACTCAGTTTTAGCTAGAATTGGGTACAGGATGTTACCCAGGTAAATATAGATTCAGTTGTCGTATGACACTGCTGCCTGGGATCCGAATCAGCGTACCTCCCAGTCGAGTGCAACACAGGCGTGCATTAGCGATCTCGGCTGCGGAGGTCTTGCCCCAAATAATAAACATAGAGGATACTACAGACAATAACTAAAAAATTACAGTTGCAATAGCTCTTACTTAACCAAAACATGTAGTGAGACTGCTAAACGGTCTAAAAGATGGTCCTGACACCTTTACAGTACATGTCCCGGTGTATACACATTTATATACAGGTCACAAATTTTAATAGATCAAAAATTCGATTTTTTAATCAGTTTTATAACATTTGTGCAGAAACATTGTTTACATGCACCACATACTTAAGAAAACTGCAAAAAAGTTATTATTTGTAGTCATGCGAGAAGGTCTGTGGTATTAGTAAGCCATATCTCTGAATTATCCTTCCTTCCTGTGGTATTAGTACTGCAAGTTTCCCAGGTGAACTTCTGTGAAGTTTGATAGGTGATGAGGCCCTGACAGAGGTAAAGCTGCGAAGAAGAGCCTTTTTCTTGGGTAGTTCAGTCGACAGAGCACTTGCCTGCGAAGGACAGAGGTCTCGGGTTCGAGTCCCTGTCCAGCACACAGTTCTAATCTGCCAAGAATTTTCACATCAAAGCACACTCCGCTGTATAGTGAAAAATTCATTCAAGACTTTAAATTTTGTAGGATAGTGTTTATCAAAATCCTATTGGACGTGTATAATGATCCGAAAGAGATAAGTAGGCACGAAATTGGAAGAGCTTCTGATAGACAGGACAAGTGTAGAATATGGTTTTACAGCGGTAATTGTAGTTCTTTTCTCCGTAATTTCCAAGTAAAATAGAAGTCAGTAATTTCGGAGGTCTGCGAGAATGAAAATACACATGCTAAATTGCCTTACTGAAAATAGAATTTAATTTGAGAAAATGACTATGTTCTGATTTGACATTGTTTTTAATTTACCCGAATGACACTATCATTACTGGAAATGATTCTGAATGTGTAGAAAAAGGGCATGTATTGGTTGATAGAGTGCACTAATGTGAGACAGCTGCATTCTGACTGCAGTAAGTCCTCAGTTACGCTGGGAAGTATCAGAACTTGTTTCTCACGGCGCCTGAGGAGTAGATCAGTGACAATAAGACCATTATGGAGCTGGCTATTGCGTATTGTGAGTATTACGAAAATTCTCTGTGCACTGACTTGGGACCCCTGTTGGGGAAGACGACGTTCTTTTTGCTAAAAGCTATTGAGAAAGCTTAGGAAACCGACATTTGCGGTTGACCTATAAATGATTCTACTGCCACTAACGGACACTATGTGATCAAAAGGATCCGGACACCTGACTGAAAATGACTTAAAAGTTCGTGCCGCTCTGCATCGGTAATGATCAAATTCAATTTGGTGTTGGCTCACCCTAAGTCTTGATGACAGTTTATACTTTCGCGGACCTACGTTCAGTCAGGTGCTGGAAGATTTCTTGGGGAATGGCAGCCCATTCTTCACGGGCTGCTGCACTGAGGAGAGGTATCGATGTCGGTCGGTGAGGCCTGGCACCAACTCGGTTCTATAGAATTCAGGCCACGACTCTTTGCAGATAAGTCCATTACAGGGATGTTATTGTCGTGTAACCACTCTGGCACAGGCTGTGCATTATGAACAGGTGCTCGATCGTATTGAAAGATGCAATCGCCATTCCCGAATTGCTCTTCATCAGCAAGCCCCCTCATGAAAAACACTACCACACCACAACACCACCGCCTCCGAATTTTACTGTTGGCACTACACACGGTGGCAGATGACGTTCATAGGGCATTCGCCATACCACCACCCTGCCATCGGATCGGCACATGATGTACCGTGATTCGTCACTACAAACCACATTTTTCCACTGTTCAATCGTCCAATGTTTACGCTCCTTACACCAAGCGAGGCGTCGTTTGGCATTTACCGACATGATGTGTGGCTTATGAGCAGCCGCTCGACCACGAAATCCAAGTTTTCTCACCTCCCGCCTAACTGTCATAGTACTTGCAGTGGATCCTGATGCAGTTTGGAATTCCTGTGTGATGGTCTGGATAGATGTCTACCTATTACACATTACAACCCTCTTCAACTGTCGGCGGTTTCTGTTAGTCAACAGACGAGGTCTTCCTTGTACCCTTTTGTGCTGCACGTATCCCTTCACGTTTCCACTTCACCATCACATCGGAAACAGTGGACCTAGGGATGTTCAGGAGTGGGGAAATCTCGCGTAGAGACTATGACGCACGTGACACCCAATCACCTGACCACGTTCGAAGTCCGTCAGTGCTATGGAGCGCCCCATTCTGCTCTCTCACGATGTCTAATAACTACTGAGGTCACTGATGTGGAGTACGTGGCAGTAGGTGGCAGCACAATGTACCTAATTTGAAAACCGTATGTTTTTGGGGTGTTCGGATACTTTTGATCACATACTGTATATCTCGCGTAAGGACTGCGAAGATAAGAGAAATTAGGTGTCATACAGAGGAATATACACAGTCGCTTTTCCCTTTCTCCATTTACAAGTGGAACAGGAAAAGGAATGACAAGTGGTGGTGTAAGGTACCCTCCGCCAGGCAGCGTATGTCGGTTTGAGAAGTTTGTATGTACGGAGATGCAAATTTAGATGTAGAATATCTTTATGCAAAGTTACACTCCAACTAGCGGTAAGTATTAGCACTTCCTCTCCTCAAGAACTAACTGTTCAGTTAAAAAATTTGATAATGTCTTGCAGTTTCTCTGATTTAAATCTCTGTATGGTGGAGCTACCAGTTCATGGAGTTAGCAGAAGACTGCGCCTTGTTTTCCGCAAAGATAGCAGCATCTATGGCTTTTATATACCTATATACTGTATCAACAAGTACGCAACGTCATTAGCAGATGATAGCTAATGCATATGTGCACATATCACGTGATCACGTGATCAGGATAAATTTGGTGACAAAAGACTTTCTGTAGACTATCTTGGCGAGTAGTATAGGTTTAAGTGGAAAGCAGTTGGACAGAACAGTGCCCCTCTGGTAAAAAGACTTTATATTCCGTAATACGCGTTAAGTTTTTTTTCCCGACAAGTGCTGAACACTTTCGTGTACAGCCAATAAACCTACGGATTTACCATTGCGTGTAGAAATGCAGATAATATTGTCTGTGTTGAAAAAGACATTTTCCTCCTCATAATTTCATTTCAATAATTTGACTAGTTTATGAAACAAAATGAGAAATGTTTTATCAATATTCCTAATGACTGAAAAATTAAAACAAATATGAATATCAGAAAGTGTGAGTTGCAGATTCTATGTAACTATTTTGACTGTTTTTTGCCATGGAGAATGAGACATTTGTTACAGTGGTGTACTTGTGTTTATGCCTACTCTGTGAAATGTCTGCCGCCTGTCTGTCGACTCATGTCGTCACGGTGCCTAAGTACTCCGCCCAATCGCTTCATCATCTCCAGAGGAAGATAGAAGCCACTTTTTCCCAAATACAAACCATAGGAGGATGATCCATAACCTTCAGTTTCAATTGCTGAAGCACTTGCTGAATCGATGCAGTAATTTGCACTCTGGAACGCCACACGACGATGGCTTGCTTCTCCATTTGTTTCGAATGTCACACGAGTCACAGCACCACTGATTGTTGCAAGCGGTGGCATGACGTTTTGTACCTACCAGAAATGAGGAATTGCAGATCATCATAACGGTATGGCTCGACAAACACGGAAATCAGGAAAACTGGTACTTGATGGCGAAAAACATGGTCGACACAATGTTTATGTTGAAAACCATTCAGTACACGAAGAACATGTTTGTGCGTAAATCCTTTCTGTGCGAAAAACACAGTTGTAATATCCAGCCACATGGAAGATATGTAAAATACAGTGCGCAACAGAACTGAAAGATAACTTTTTCGAAACTCCGTAATTCCCATCCAGTGCGCCGCTTAAGTTTGAAATTTCGCTCCAAGGTTAGGGGGAGCCTTTACCGTTTCATTCATGCATGTGCCAATATCGCATGACCCCGTGATCACCCTAGCGGAGGACAAAAGTTAGGGGTGCTGAAAAGCATTAGCTGCTTCACATCACATTCTGCCGAATGGTTTTGAATAGTACGTAATGGTTCCAGTCCGTTACGAGAGCAAAAATTTGGGTTCGTGCTGCGCTCCAAACAGATGCGATCACGTTATATAGGGACGCAGCCCCACAACGTCCTTAGAGAAAGGCTAAAACGTCCAAGGGTGTCTGCAGTGACAAAGGTTGTGAAGAATGTCTGCCTGTTGCACGTCACACTATCGTTGTTGACCGCGAAATGTGTGGGAATCTATGCCCCAGGGAAAGAGATGGTTTCATTGTCGCCCTTTGTGCCACCCCCTGCTTTCTTATGCTGCTTGTAAGCGGAGGCATGTACGGTACGTTTTTCTCGGTACTCGGTACTCGGTAAGAAAACAGCGCGATTTCAACACTGGGTATCGCAGTACTGACGTCCGTCGCAGAAGCGTCAACAGAAAGGGTGAACTGTGGGTAAGAAGGGGGCGACGACCTTCTGATAGTCTGACACGTCCAAATTTGGTGTCATTGAGACGTCATTAACTCACTTTACTTGTGACATGAACTTCAGAGTTGTGGCCTTCTTTTCCGCAAGTGTCGACTCCCCGCTGTTTGGGGAGTCGTCAAGCCCGAGGGTGACATCTCACTTCGCCATGCTTTTTCACCATTGTAAAGGAAGGTTGTACGCACCTTTCAGCCACATTTAAATCTTAGGTTTCGGCAAGGGTGGGAATTACGAGGTTTCGAAAAAGTGATCCTTCAATTCTGTTGCGCAGTGTAATTGCCCTCGTATGTGAGTGCATGTCTGGTACTCATCGAGATGGTACCCCCTGCTTTCTTATGCTGCGTGTTAAGTGAAACTTAAGACGAACAAGGTTATGACATAGTTACTACCTGCTGTAAATAACACGCAAAGTTTCTCACGTACTGTTAATATTTTTACCGTAAGCAAGTCATATGGACTGCACACTTCCGCCGTAAGGAGCCCTCGTTCTGTTAACGGCCTCTCAACGAATATAGCGAGGATCAGGAAGACTTTCAGGGAAAGCTCTTGCTGTGGAGTGGAAAAGTGCCCCCGAGAGCGGAAGAATCACTAATGATCAAAGGCCGGTGCGAGCGGGAGGCAGCGGAAGCTACTACATGAAGCTGCTGCTGTGGCAGCTCCAGCAGGCCCAAGCTTTTACTTTGGGAGAAATACGGGCACAAACAAGTGTTACACAGTCAATTATAAAGAAAGTACAACCAAACTAGTGTTACCCAGTCAATTAGAAAGAAAGTACAACAATTTCAAGTTGAATACCTGCGCTTGAGGGGAACAGTATATTCTCTTGGATGGCTGTTACATGATACTGCTTGAAATTTGGCTCATGAGTACAAGGGGAAGGGGTGCTCTGAATCTTTAAAATTGAACTATCCGGAAAAACAGAAAACACTCAATTCGCAAAGCACACTCTGTGTATGTGTGTGTATATATACACTCAATTCGCAAAACACACTAATATATATTAGAATTACCCGAATGAGATCGAAATAAATGAAATGACTACAATTTCAGAAAAACTGGATGATTTATTCAAGAGAAAGAGCTTCACAAATTGATCAACTCAATAATGTATTGGTCCATCTCTGGCCCTTATGCGAGCAGCTACTCGGCTTGGCATTGTTTGACAGGGTTTCTGGATGTCCTCCTCAGGGATATCGTCCCAAATTATATCCAATTGGTGCTTTAGATCGCCCAAACACCCGAGCTGTTTGGAGGACTTACCCATAATGCTCCAAACGTTCTAACTTACGGACAAATTGGGTGACCTTGCTGGTCGAGGTAGGGTTCGACAAGCACGAAGACAAGCAGTGGCATTGTCTTGCTGAAATATAAGCCCAGGACTGATTCCCATGAAGAGCAACAAAACGAGGCGTAGAATACATTGACGTACTACTGTGATCTATTGGTGAGGCGGATGACAACCAAATGGTTCTTACTCTGAAATGAAACGGCACACCACTCATCACTCCTGGATGTCGGACTGTATGGCGAGCAACACACGTTGATATCCGACAGCTGTTCATAGCTTATCCAAACATATGCTCGCTGGTCCTCAGGGCTCAGTTCGAAGTAGGACTTTCCTACTCCACAACGAGATTCTAGCCCCAAGTTATGTGTGGAGACGCCCGGGACAGCGGTGAGATACCAACGTGCTATCGTCCTCTGTAGGGTCCGACAGCCAGAAGTGATGGTCTTGGGCGCCATTTCATTCCACAGCGCGATCCATTTGGTAGTCATCTGAAGCACCCTTACAGCACAGCGGTACGTCGGCGAGAATTCTACGCCCCGTTTTGTTGCCCTTAATAGCAAGCCATTATGGGCTTACATTTCATCAAGATAATGCCCATCCGCGCGGCGAGAGTTTCTGCTGCTTGTCTTTGTGCCTGCCAAACCTTACGTTGGCCAGCAAGATCGCCGGATCTCTCCGCGATTGAGAACGTTTGGAGCAAATAGGGAGGGTCCTCCAGTCAACTCAGGATGCTGAGAATCTAACACCAAGTAGACAGAATCTTCCACGATGTCCCTCAGGAGGAGATCCACAAAATCTCTCAGTTAATGCCTAGCCGATTACACTGTTCTATAAAAAAAGACCTTTTTTCTATTTCTGATAAAAAATATTGTGGTCCTAGTTGTATTTTGAGTGCTGAATTGAAAACTGTTTTTTTTTCTGTCAGGGATAGTTTATGAGTAATTGCAATTTTATTTCTCTTTTCAGTTTCTGATATAGTGCAGCAAACGTGAGGTGAAATTCGACAAACAAATGCAAATCTTTATGATGTTATAAGTTCATCACATTAATGGAGGGTGGGATCTAATATATAACACAGTAACCTTCGTGTATACACTTTGAAGCATTTATTTGACATAAGAAATTACAGAAAATTGACAAACAATGAGCCACTGCCTTGTAATGCACACCACTTTTTTCTCTTGTATTGTGAAACTTTCTTCTCTCGAATGATATTCCAGCAATAATCTGCCAACATAGAAGGTACCCACTTCCCTTCATGGCGCCTTTCTATGGTCGAAATGTCTTTATGGAATCTTTCCCCATGTTCATCCGATACGTCACTACAACTCTCTGTGAAGTAGTCCAGATGAGAGTCCATCATATGTACCTTCAAAGACATATTACACCCCAAATCCTGATATTCTTCGATCATATCCTTCACCATTGCTTTGTAGTTAGTAGCTCTTCTTCTTCCAAGGACGTTTTCCGTCACCATCTTTAAACAGTCTCATGCGGATTTTTCTTTATCAGTTAAACATGCTTCAAAATTTGCATCTTTCTGCAGCTCCCTGATTTGTGGGCCCACAAATACACCTTCCTTTATTTTTGCAGCTGAAAGACGGGGGAATTTGGTAGCTAGATATGCAAACCCACAGCCTGTTGGATCCATGGCCTTCACGAATTGTTTCATCAGGCCAAGTTAGATGTGAAGCGGTGGAAGTAGTATATATTCAGGAGCTACCAGACTTTTACGTTGTACATTCTTTTCGCCAACTTTACATCTTCGTCTGGGCCATTTATTTTTCACGTAGTGAGAATTTCGGTCTCGACTATTCCACTCGCAAAGAAAACAGGCATACGTTGTGTAGCCTTGTTGCATTCCCAGTACCATAGCAATTACCTTGAAATCTGCACATATTTTCCACTTGTGTTCATTGTGTTTTAATGAATTTAGTATCCTTTGTACGAATTCGTAATTCTCTTTTGTCAAACTAGCGTAAGCTACTGGAACAGAGGGTATTTGATTTCCGTTATGGAGCAAAACACCCTTCAGACTTGTTTTCGATGCATCTCTGAAAAGTCTCCACTCCTGTGAAATGTAAGTGAAGTTCAGCACTTTCATCAGGCCAGCAACGTCATTGCAAAATGTCAGTGCTTCGTCAGTTGAAAAATAAGAAATAAAGGCATGTTCTCTGTGCCTGAACACACTGATTTTAGTAATTTGGTGCAGTAGATTATACTCTTGTAATCTTGAACAAAGCAGCTGCGCCTTTTGTTTACTTAGTCCTAGATCATGTACTAAATCATTTAAATCTGCCTGTGTTAACAAATGTGGCGATGACTCACTTGTGCAGTGATATAAAGAATCATCATCTGTGATTTCTTCAGTACTACTTATTTCACTGTCACTCGGAATTTGACCTCGAGCTCTTGAAAGTACTGGATGGTTGTCGGAATGCTGCACTGGCATTCTCGCTGAAGGCAGATCTGGGTAAACAATGTGCATCTTCAACTTTTTGTTTGTAAAACCCTGAAGTTTTGTTAGACAGAAATAACAATCAGTAACATGGTCCTTAGGCTCCCTCCACACCATGGGAACAGCAAACAACGCCACATTCTCTTTACCTTTCCACCACTGAATTAGTTTGCAGTAATATGTAGCACAATAGAAATGTGATGCCCATTCTTTATCTTGGTCTTCTACCTCTACTCCAAAGTACTGTTTGTATGCTTTCTTTATCACTAAAGAAATTTTCATCCTATTTCTGGCAAAAGTGAACTTCCCACAGATGTAGCAGAAGTGGTCCGGCTTATATCGACATCCACGACGACCTGGCATTTCTGCAAATTTAAAAATACCACTTTGGTAATACATCTGTATTAAATTAATAGTAGGGAACTAGAGGAACGCTGATGTGTAAAAACAAGCAGTCGTTTTACCTTCAGCACCAGGATCAATCAGTTTACACACAGGAACTAAAAAATTTCAACCGTGCTCGGAAATATGTCATACAGTTACTTGTCAGCCAAAACACCCCTCGTTAAAAGACTGACACAAATTGCGGCTAACACCACTGTTGTAAACTCGATGCACCTGCCCCTAGGAGGCGTGAAGCTTTACTGCCGAGGCAGCGACCAGCTGTCGCCGTTCGAGCTAATGAGATGTTTCAGGTGGTCTTAATGACTTAGGTGTGGCGGGGGATAACCTAATGATGTCTGATTCTTCCCACCTGCTGTTGTACAAGAAATTATCACGTTCTATCACTACTGGATGCGGCAACATACCCGTATTTGTCTATAACGTCTCTGTGTTTGCCAAGAACTGTGAATATACATATACACTCCTGGAAATGGAAAAAAGAACACATTGACACCAGTGTGTCAGACCCACCATACTTGCTCCGGACACTGCGAGAGGGCTGTACAAGCAATGATCACACGCACGGCACAGCGGACACACCAGGAACCGCGGTGTTGGCCGCCGAATGGCGCTAGCTGCGCAGAATTTGTGCACCGCCGCCGTCAGTGTCAGCCAGTTTGCCGTGGCATACGGAGCTCCATCGCAGTCTTTAACACTGGTAGCATGCCGCGACAGCGTGGACGTTAACCGTATGTGCAGT
The DNA here is from genome assembly GCF_023864275.1 of Schistocerca cancellata. Classification (NCBI taxonomy): domain Eukaryota; kingdom Metazoa; phylum Arthropoda; class Insecta; order Orthoptera; family Acrididae; genus Schistocerca; species Schistocerca cancellata. Next base: position 184,043,064 of record NC_064633.1, read on the forward strand.
TGACGGACTTTGAGCGAGGGCGTATAGTGGGCATGCGGGAGGCCGGGTGGACGTACCGCCGAATAGCTCAACACGTGGGGCGTGAGGTCTCCACAGTACATCGATGTTGTCGCCAGTGGTCGGCGGAAGGTGCACGTGCCCGTCGACCTGGGACTGGACCGCAGCGACGCACGGATGCACGCCAAGACCGTAGGATCCTACGCAGTGCCGTAGGGGACCGCACCGCCACTTCTCAGCAAATTAGGGACACTGTTGCTCCTGGGGTATCGGCGAGGACCATTCGCAACCGTCTCCATGAAGCTGGGCTACGGTCCCGCACACCGTTAGGCCGTCTTCCGCTCACGCCCCAACATCGTGCAGCCCGCCTCCAGTGGTGTCGCGACAGGCGTGATGGTCGTATGCGTGTTTGGCGCCGTGCAGGTGAGCGCCACAATCAGGACTGCATACGACCGAGGCACACAGGGCCAACACCCGGCATCATGGTGTGGGGAGCGATCTCCTACACTGGCCGTACACCACTGGTGATCGTCGAGGGGACACTGAATGATGCACGGTACATCCAAACCGTCATCGAACCCATCGTTCTACCATTCCTAGACCGGCAAGGGAACTTGCTGTTCCAACAAGACAATGCACGTCCGCATGTATCCCGTGCCACCCAACGTGCTCTAGAAGGTGTAAGTCAACTACCCTGGCCAGCAAGATCTCCGGATCTGTCCCCCATTGAGCATGTTTGGGACTGGATGAAGCGTCGACTCACGCGGTCTGCACGTCCAGCACGAACGTTGGTCCAACTGAGGCGCCAGGTGGAAATGGCATGGCAAGCCGTTCCACAGGACTACATCCAGCATCTCTACGATCGTCTCCATGGGAGAATAGCAGCCTGCATTGCTGCGAAAGGTGGATATACACTGTACTAGTGCCGACATTGTGCATGCTCTGTTGCCTGTGTCTATGTGCCTGTGGTTCTGTCAGTGTGATCATGTGATGTATCTGACCCCAGGAATGTGTCAATAAAGTTTCCCCTTCCTGGGACAATGAATTCACGGTGTTCTTATTTCAATTTCCAGGAGTGTATATACATATTACATAAAAAGTATCCCTGACAACAATATTTTGTTTACATATTTGGATTTCCCACGGTAAAATGGTCTAGAAGCACATACTTTAATATCAGAAATAGAACCCATGTCGAACAGTGTTATCTGTTCTTATAAAGGCCAGAGATGGCCCAACACGTTACTGACTTACTCAATTTGTGACGCTCGTCCGCTTGAATAAATTTTCAAATTTTTCTGAATTGTAATCATATGTCTGTAATGTACATCGCATCTATCACTTTCCGTCCCATTTGTGTAATTTCTTCATGGTGCGTCTTTTTTTGTTTTGTTTTCTGGTTTAGAGTAGTCCATGACTTCTGTCTGAAAAGTGCGTTCATTCCCTGATGTAAACAGGTGGTTAACTTCAATTTCCGTAACTGAATGCGTCGCTGTTTCACAGACTACTTTGGTCGGGTGAGGAGACGGGTCAGTGAGCCTGAAACAGGTAAGGAGAGGGCAGCGTGAGCACGGTGGTTTCTTTTTACCACCCAGTCCGAACCATTCAAGGAGTCTTTGACTTGCGAGTGAAGATGTCAGTCGTTGCAAGTACGAAGTCTTCCCTTCAGCTCGTTTCTGGGATTAAATTTCTTTGCTCAGCTATTGCTCGCATGAAATAAATAGAAGTAAATTACCAACTGTTAAACAAAAGTCAATAGCTTTCCTTTTAGAATTTTGGGGTGTGGGAAACTGTGCATCGAAGTGCCATACTAACTTTGTGGGTAGTATTGATTTATTGCGAAAGAGCACGAATTCAGAGATAATATGTGAGACAATATGTTCTAAAATTAGAAGATCTGTCTTAACAATGGAAGCAACTACGACAGCACGCTGGAAGATCATCAGACGTACAGCAGCGAAAAAGAACTCTATTTTTTTAAACTTGAATACGTAGCACATGCTAATGCTTTGAGTATCATTGTTACTGAAGAAGATAGCAAGTATTTTACTGAATGTGTCTTGCGTAAGATGGAATATCACTCCAATTTTTCTATGTGAACACGGAAAATAAGGAGAGCTGCAAGACCCGAAAGCTGATGAAAATGCACTTAACTGTCAGACCACTAGACGAAGAATTAAAAGGATTAAAGTAGAAATCTATCAAATTCCAGAAATTATTAGTACTGCGATTGAACAATTTGTGTCTAATAAAACGGTTACTAGATTTAGAAAGCGAGAAACATAATCTGTAAGCGCTTCAGGGTGTATTTGAGTGTTGACGTACGTTTCCAGGGTATAAAAGAGTTTTAAACAAAGAGTAAGAAGTTTTAAAACAGAATATGGTTTTCTCGTTACAGTTGTCACAAAAACGTTTTGCGTTGTAGGGTCATATATTGGAGGTAGAAAATAACAAAGCTATTTGCCAATCGGCAACTTGTGAACAAAATTTTTTGAGGTAAAAAGTAAATAATATATTATGCGGTTACTTATTTTTTTGTTATGTGCTTGTTGAGGGACGCCAGTTTTCCTTCTAGTATTGAAATCAAAATATCCGCAACTTATTGTTTTCGGAACGGAACTGAACTTGGCGAAGGTGTAGCTGAGTTAAAATCAGCTTAAAAAAAAGAAAAAAAACCAGATCACCCTAGCGTCTGGAAAATAAAATTGAACACACTACATCAGATGCAAGTGGAAGACGATAGTTATCCAAAAGGCGGATGATCATACAATATCGCGGACTTAAGGAAATCTGTCGAAGTAAGGGTGTCGTAAACCATATTCACGGAGACAGAAATTGAATTTAAGCGAGACAAGGGATCTGGCTCAAAGTTCATTAATATCTCACCGATCATGTCATTCAGTAGAACCGGTGGGCATAGATAAGGCGCGCTGTTCACGCAATAACGCCAGGGGCACAAGAAAAGAAACGCACGCCGGTACGTGTTAACAGGCGGCTATAAACAGCGGCGCGAAATCAACATAACCTTACGGTTCCTTGTCCTCTTCCAATTTTCCTTCATTTTTAAATTATGTTCTGTCAAATGATCCGTTCTCTCAGCTCATAGTGCCACAAATATCTGTTCTCCTCATGTCGATTAAGTACCTTGTCATTATCCGATCTGGTCATCACATCTGTAACATCACATTTAAATAGCTTCTATTCTCTGCTTGTCTGTGCTGTGCACCATTCACTTTACGCTTCCGTACATGCCTAAAGTCCAGACAAAGGCTTCCAAAAAAGTCTTCTTAACACGTCGTTGTTATTCTACAAAGGTTTGCATGCACGTTGACTGTGGTATTGTGCCGAAATCGCCCCCCGAGCCAAGGAAACTGGATAACTTAAAATTAATAATATGACAATCAAAATAAACCTGAATTAGGTAGCGATTAATACAGTCACGGTCCATTCCGGCTTGATAAGCAGCATAATGGTAAGCAGATAATTTAGTTTAATCACAGGAAATGCTTTGTAGGAATGTATGAAGATTCTGCTACAAATAATAAGTTATGAGGGAGGGGGTGGTGGGAAGGGCTGTAGGCAAGGGCCACTTTTCCGCCTCCTCTTGTAAATAGCTAAGCATGTTGAACGGTACTTGACTGAAATATAATCAGTGTACAAGTAAGGCCATAGCTATGAACACTTTACGTGTTGCCGGCCGCGGTGGTCTCGCGGTTCTAGGCGCTCAGTCCGGAACCGCGCGACTGCTACGTTCGCAGGTTCGAATCCTGCCTCGGGCATGGATGTGTGTGATGTCCTTAGGTTAGTTGGGTTTAAGTAGTTCTACGTTCTAGGGGACTGATGACCACAGATGTTAAGTCCCATAGTGCTCAGAGCCATTTGAACCATTTTTCTTTACGTGTTCCACGCAGTGGGTTGAAACTTTGTGCGAAAAAATAGAATCGTTGGGTAGGTTAAAATTTGAATACAGGCCGTCAGAAGAACAACACATTTTATTTTCGAGTATCGCAGCAATGCACATGATCATGGGAAGTCGGTAATCATTACATGTATTTCAGTTTTTTTGATAGTAACATCTGATAAAGAATGACTTGCAGGGACCAGTAAAATAGTGCTGTCAACCAAATAGACATAAGTAAACAGAATCAAAGTAGTTGTTGGAATTTGAAATAGCTAAATCAGATTTCAAAAATCAAGGTAAATAAGACATTTGATAAGTTCCAGATAGCCAGATAGCGTTTAAGAAATTTCTGTTCCAGAGAGAGTAAAGAATAACGTGACTGTAAGCCTGATTTTGTAAAATAATTTTAATGAAACCTCAGATGATAATTAGAGTTCTGAACGAAGTCTAAGGAAAGCAATTTGGGGAATTATTATTACCAGTGTAGATAGTAAAGTTAATGGTAATTTTAAGCAACACTGTAATCTATAATTGGACCTGAAGGAGTACATAAATGGACCATTAACCTATGGGGATATAGTACATAATACATTATGTCAGTTACTGTCTACTGGAAAAGTTTACTGGCAGGGACCTACATGATATATCAATATATATTGAAGCGGGTTATGTAACAGGAAGGTAGAAAGTAGAGACTTCTACTGGATTTATTGCCCAAATCTGGGTCAAGGTCATCACTCGTGTGGAGGACACAGAGACTCGTCACGTATGTAGTGTGCATCACCGCACTGATTACGGTAACTTCCAAATATTGATAAACTCTGCATCTTCACTAAAGTGACTCTCCATCACGATTACTGCAACATTTATTAAGCAGCTCCACAATAATGACTGTGAGAACTTTGTTTACATTTACACCTTGGCAAAGCTACCAACTTTAAACATCCCTCTGTTGCGCTAAACCTGCGGTAATATTATCACAATCTTTTACTGCTGCAGTTGGAAACAACCGAACACTAATAACATCGAACAAATACTTAACTAGTTTTGATGTTAGTCGCCTCTTTACTAAGTAGCCAAATAAAAATGCAGAAAAATGTAGACTGCTTCTTCTCATATAGCGAAATATGCATTATATATTCATCCTAACGTGCGAAGCTTTCGCGAGAGCATAAATAACTCGAGAAAGAACTATTTATACGTGTGCTCCAGGAAGTGCGTAATAAAATACGAAGTAGGTCTACGTGTCCATAGATGAAACCACCGATGTGGGTGGTTATTAAATTACAAATGTTGTTGGTGGTGGTCTAGAAGTTCACGGGCCTGGAGAAATATTCCTCCTAACGTACGAAGCTTTCGCGAGAGCATAAACAACTCGACAATATTGACTTTTTTTTGACAACTTTATCAAGCTACTGTGGTCGGATCGTGTTAACAGAGACAACGTTTTGCAGCTAATAGTAGATGGTTCTTCATATATGGCCAAAGCAGCTAAGGGGCTTCAGATTCTCTAGTCCAGTATGGTGTACGTCACTTGCTTGCGCAGGCGATACAGAGTTGAAGAAGAGGCGCTATCAGCCTATCCTGATGTGGACAAATTAATTTCCTCTGAAAAGAGAATCTATTTGGTAGCTCATTTGCGGGGGCATAAATTCAAGGAACTAGCACCTCAACCGTACCTTCCTCCTTAACCTGTTCTACCACGATGGTGTTCTTCCACATCTACGTATACAACGCCAGAAAGGCAGTTAAAGCCCCAGATTCATCGTTGTCACCAATCTGACGTGCAACTATTGCAAAGCGACCACAAGGGTCATTAATAGGGGACTCACAGGCAGACGGCTGAGCTCGCGGCGCCCATTGCGCCGATTACACTGTGCAACAATGAAGATGTAAATCGAATGAAAATAGTCAATTCCAATGTACTGATCGCGAATATCACAAGGACAATTCAAAATAAGCTCTAGTTCTCATTTTGCACTGTTTTGTTACGGTGAGATAATTATATATGGATTTTTATGTTAACTATAAAATCAAGTATTATAGTGGTTTGTCAAAGTTACAATAACTAGTAGCAATGGATTATATTATTGTCCCTGGTCTTACTTGTGTGCAATATTTTGGATATAAACATTTTGATAACCAATTTTAGTGATTTTTTTTTGTCTCGCTCCTCTTCAATTTCAGTGACTTTATTAATCCATATAATTAGTTTTGCACATTTGTTTCCATATTAACTACCAGTTGTTCAAATTAACTGCTAATGAAGTGAACAAGAATGCCACGAGTTTGTGTTAACAGTGTTGACACATTTTGCTATGTGTGTGGAGAAGTTACATTTGCTTCATAAAAACAGCAAATAACTCCATTCATTAAAAAAAGTTTACAGTTGCTTTTTTGGATGCAAAATAGGTGCCGGGGTAAATCCTGGGCTCCATATGTGATCTGCAAAACTTGTGCCAGCAGCCTCAGGAACTGGATGCATGGGAAAGTACGTTCAATGCCCTGCAGTGCCCATGATCTGGTGTGAGCCAACTAACCATGTCAGTGACTGCTACTTTTGTATGGTTTCTCCTATCAAGAAGGGAATATCTAAGAAGAAGAAGCGGACAGTGATCTACCCTAACATTTCATCTGCCTTACGTCCAGCTCTACATGGGGAGAGATTGCCAATACCTGAACCACCGACAGAGTACGAGATTACTTCTGATGCGGATTCTGAATGTCATGAACCATGTACATGACGAGATCCAGTGTTTACTCCAAATATATCATCAACTGATGATCCACAAAAATTGTCTCAAAATGAGTTAAGTGATCGAATTAGAGATTTGGAGCTCTCTAAAGCTAAGGTTGAGATTTTAGCATCAAGAATGCAGCAGCGCAATTTTCTGGAAAGCAATGTAAATGTTTCATTCTACCGCAGAAGAGAGCAACAGTTCACTCCTTTGTTTAATATGCAAGATAGTCTTGTGGCACGTGTAGACATAGATTATCTAATGAAGGCTCTCAGAATTAATTACAACCCTGATTGGTGGAGATTCTTCATTGATTTGTCAAAGTTGAGCTCAAAAGCAGTGCTTTTACATATTGGTAATGAGCTTCCTTCTATTCCAGTTGGGTATAGTGTGCATATGAAAGAGTCGTACCAAAACATGAAAATTTTACTAGAAGCCATCAAGTATAGTGACTCTCAATGGCAGATATGAAGTGATTTGAAAGTGGGTGCACTGCTATTAGGTATGCAGTTAGGGTACACTAAATATTGCTGCTTTCTCTGTGAATGAAACAGCCGAACTCGTGCATCTCATTACAGTAAACATGAATGGCCCACCAGAATCTCTTCAACAAGGTATAAAGAACATTAAGAGTGAACCTCTAGCAGACCGTAAATAGATTCTGCTCCCGCCCTTCCACATCAAGCTAGGTCCCACGAAAACTTTGGTAAGGGAGTGAACAAAGATGGTGACGCATTTAAGTACTTAAGGCAAAAATTCCCTTCCTTAAGTGATGCCAAAGCAAAGGAGGGCATATTTGTAGGCCCACAGATTCGTGTACTTTTTGGAGACCATACTTTTTATGGAATCATACAAGATGATGAGAAGCATGCATGGGAATGTTCTAAGACTGTCTTTTTACAGTTCTTAGGGAACAAACGAACAATAAATTACAAGGAGATTGTAGATGAGATGTTGTCATATTATGAAAAACTTGGTTGCAACATGTCATTGAAAATGCATTTCTTACATAGTCATCTTGACTTCTTTTCCAAAGATTGTGGTGCAGTAAGTGATGAACATGTGGAGCGATTTCATCAAGATATTGCCACATTTGAGGAGAGGTATGCCGGAAAGTGGAGCCCTACTATTTTAGCAGATTACTGCTGGCCTATCATAAGGGATGTTCCCGAGTATGTGATAAACGTCAAGCCAAGCGAAAACGGTCATCGTCTGAATTTTTTTGCGAACAAAATATGTAATTTTATATACTGTACATATGGGAATTTAACATTTGTAATCCTTTATATACATTTGTGACCAGTTAATTCATATATTTTATTTTGTGCTTTACATCGTTCTGGTACAAAGTAGAATTTCAAAGTACTTTGATTCGTGTAATTTTATCTTCATGCTTTCTTGATATTTTACTTTTGTACTTCCAGAATGTCACTGAAATTTATCAATGCATATCACATAACATAATTCAAGTAATTATTCACCTAAAATTTGTTATGCCCAACCTTGGAACATGAATGCACATTTAGTTAGTGAGTTATTTATACAAAAATTTAGATTACTTTTTTTAAAAAACTAGAGCTTAATATGTATGAATATGATGATTCTGTATCTTTTATGCTGAAATAAACATAACCAACGTTAAATAATGCAATTTACACACTTTCATTTCAAATTTGTTGTTCAGTGGTACCATTTACTCTTTACACCAACAAACTCGTTTGCAATGTTGTCGGGCACATTCGGCCTGGAATATTATTGACTGGAGTAGAATTGTCTTCAGTGATGAGTGCCGCTTCGAAATGAGCCCCGATGATCAGCAGAGACATGTGTGGAGATGCCTCAGACAAAGGTCTGATACCAAGCTGACTGTTGCTCGCCATACGACGCGACGACCAGGAATGACGGTCTGGGGTGCGAATTCATTTCATAGGAGATCTCCTTTGCTTGTCATCTGCGGCACTATTACAGCACAACACCAAGCCGAATAACTGCTTGCTCAGTTTGTGCAACTCTTTATCATTAATAAATCATCCGGTTTTTCTGAAACTGCTAATCATTTGTTGGTCTGTACACACACTACTGGCCATTAACATTGCTACGCCACGAAGATGACGTGCTACAGACGCGAAATTTAACCGACAGGAAGAAGATGCTGTGATATGCAAATGATCAGCTTTCCAGAGCATTCACACAAGGTTGGCGCCGGTGGCGACACCTACAACGTGCTGATATGAGGAACGTTTCCAACCGATTTCTCATACACAAACAGCAGTTGACCGGCGTTGCCTGGTGAAACGTTGTTGTGATGCCTCGTGTAAGGAGGAGAAATGCGTACCATCACGTGGGATTGTAGCCTATCGCGATTTTGGTTTATCGTATCGCGACATTGCTGCTCGCGTTGGTCGAGATCCAATGACTGTTAACAGAATATGGAATCGGTGGGTTCAGGAGGGTAATACGGAACGCCGTGCTGGACACCAACGGCCTCGTATCACTAGCACTCGAGATGACAGGCATCTTATCTGCATGGCTGTAACGGATCGTGCAGCCACATGGTAATGGTTGGCTTACTGTAGCCATTGTACGAGGTGGTAGTGGAGTACCAAGTGTTGGTGGACTTGAAAGCTTTGTAGATAGAGACATTATTGCCTACCGTACCTATCATATGGCAGAACTTGCAAATAACAGATGGGGAGTCACGAATGGTAAAACGTCATTTTTTCGGATGAATCCAGATTCTGTTTACAGCATCGTGATGGTCGCATCCGTGTTTGGTGACATCGCGGTGAACGCACATTGGAAGTGTGTATTCGTCATCGCCATACTGGCCTATCACCCGGCGTGATGGTATGGGTTACACGTCTCGGTCACCTATTGTTCACATTGACGGCACTTTGAACAGTGGACGTTACATTTCAGATGTGTTACGACCCGTGGCTCTACCATTCATCCGATCCCTGCGAAACGCTACATTTCAGCAAGATAATGCACGACCGCATGTTGCAGGTCCTGTACGGGCTTTTCTGGATACAGAAAATGTTAGACTGCTGCCCTGGCCAGCACATCCACCAATTGAAAACGTCTGGTCAGTGGTGGCTGAGCAACTGGCTCGTCACAATACGCCAGTCACTGCTCTTGATGAACTGTGGTATCGTGTTGAAGCTGCATGGAAAGCTGTACCTGTACACGCCATCCAAGCTCTGTTTGACTCAATGCCCAGGCGTATCAAGGCCGTTATTACGGCCAGAAGTAGTTGTTCTGGATACTGATTTCTAAGGATCTATGCACCCAAATTGCGTGAAAATGTAATCACATTTCAGTTCAATATATTTGTCCAAATAATACCCTTTTATCATCTGCATTTCTTCCTGGTGTAGCAGTTTTAATAGCCAGTAGTCTATATACCACATCTATCGATTACAGCCTCATTCGGATAATTCCTTTGTGCTTCGTCGTTTTGTCGCCCTTAAGAGTATTCTCCATTTGTCTCTGCTCGTCTTACATAGTCCTTACCGCGTCACGTGCCCTCGCGAGAGATTCGGTCTCACTGTGAGCACTGGTCATAAAGTCTTGGCTATCGGTGTAAGCGGGTGGCAAATACAGCTGCACCCAGTTGTAAATATCTAGTTCTTCTGTTCGCAATTTATATCAAAAGCAGTGATTAGATCAGTAACCTGACTGCCGAATTCTTAACGCACAAATTCCTGTGGCCAAATATACGCTATAATACAATAGTTCTCAAACTGTGGGGCACGACCCGGAATTGCGAGGGGGGAGGGGGGAGGGAGGGAGGGCCGAATGTCGTGGAAGGGTGGCGCTTATGTTAGGAAAAAATTTATTAACATAATTAATAAAGCTGCGCAGGATTAGCCGAGCGGTCTAAGGGGCTCCAGTCATGGACTGTGCGGCTGGTCCCGGCGGATGTTAGAGTCCTCCCTCGGTCGTGGGTGTGTGTGTGTGTGTTTGTCCTTAGGATAATTTAGATAAAGTAGTGTGTAAGCTTAGGAACTGATGACCTTAGCAGTTAAGTCCCATAAGATTTCACACGCATTACACATTACAGTAATTAATGAAATAAAGTAATTAATAAAATAACAAACAAATAGGTTTATCTTTTGTCGAACAAAAGACATGCCGCTGGTTTGAATTTCGCCCGACGTCGGAGTTAACACCAGACGTGGTCGACGACAATAAAACTGCCGTCACATCTTCAGCATTGTTTGAAATTATCGGTGAGCTGCCCCACTTCCTTCAACACCACCTAAGAATAAAGCATACACACGCGATCTGAGTAGACTTTGTTCCCAAGTGGTGTTGCTTCCTTCGATAGTCAGCGGAATACCCTTTGTAGTCTGCGCCATTACTGTTTCTGTTACCACGCAGTGCAAGGTTTGGCTTGTGTATCACAACGCATCCTCACAGTGACGACTATAATTTTTTATAGTCTTGTAATTACAGACTTTGCGAGGAAGACTTGACTGCAGTATGAAGCGGTTCCTGATTAGTGACAAACATCAAGTGGTCCACCAACTGGCGGAAGGAGGGAGATGCTCCAAAGCCGAAAACGAGGAGGCATGATGAGAACTATTTATTGATGGGCTTCATAGAAACTAAAGTCAATGGTGAAGAGCGTCCGCAGTGTGTAGTATGTTTAACACATTTAGCTGCTGATGGCATAAAACCTAACAAGTTAAAGGGACATCTTGAAATAAAACATTCTGAATCAACGGGGAAACCGAAAGATTTTTTTGACAGGAAATCAAATGTTTTATTATCTACCCAGAAGAACTTAGCCAGAAAGACGTGTGTGACGTCTGAGGCCCTTTTAGCCCTTTACCAGATTTCTCATACATTTCTTAAATGAAAGAAACCACATACGGTTGCAAAAGCTCTGGTTTTACCAGCATCGATTGATATACACAAATCAAAGAAAGTTTTGCATCACCCCAGTTCCCAGAACTCCTGAAGATAGACGTTGACTGTGCATATTGTATCACAGACACAGTCTCTTTGTTCAGAGATGTCACTAAACCCGCCCAAAGTTGCGAACAACCATGCATGAGCAACGCCTATTAGACGGAGGGGATCCGACAGCCGATCAGTTCCAGTCATTCCTCCATGAAGCTCAACCATGCTTAGACTGCCAATACCGCGGTTCAATAGCGTCCGCATTGTTACTTTGTGCCAGGAAGAGCTGTCAACAAGGGAAGTGTTCAGGCGTCTCTGAGTGAACCAAAGCGATGTTGTTCGGACAACCCAAGGGCTACTACTGCAGTGGATGACTGCTACCTACGGATTATGATTCGGAGGAACCCTCACAGCAACGCCACTATGTTGAATAATGCTTTTCGTGCAGCCACAGGACGTCGTGTTACGACTCAAGCTGTGTGCAACAGGCTGCATGATGCGTAACTTGCCGGCCGGAGTGGCCGAGCGGTTCTAGGCGCTACAATCTGGAACCGCGCGACCGCTACGGTCGCAGGTTCGAATCCTGCCTCGGGCATGGATGTGTGTGGTGTCCTTAGGTTAGTTAGGTTTAAGCAGTTCTAAGTTCTAGGGGACTGATGACCACAGAAGTTAAGTCCCATAGTGCTCAGAACCATTTGAACCATTTTTGATGCGCAACTTCACTCCCGACGTCCATGGCGAGGTCCATCTTTGAAACAACACCATGCAGCGAAGTACATATGGGCGCAACAACATGCCGAAAGGACCGCTCAGGATTGGAATCACGTTCTCTTCAGCGATGAGTGTCGCATATTCATTCAACCAGACAATCGTAAACGTGTCTGGAGGCAATCCGGTCATGCTGAACGCCTTAGACACACTGTCCAGCTCTTGCAGCAAGGTGGAGGTCCCCTGCTGTTTTGGGGTGGCATTATGTGGAATCGACGTACGCCGCTGGTGGTCATGTAAGGCGCCGCAACGGCTGTACAATAAGTGAATGCCATCCTCCGACATGGATGACAACTCGCGCCACCATCATGCACATCTTGTGAATGACATCCTTTAGGATAAAGACATCGCTTGACTAGAGGCCAGCATGTTCCCCAGACAAGAATCCTATCGAACATGTCGGGGATAGATTGAAAAGGGCTGTTTATGGACGACGTGACCCACCAACCACTCTGAGGAATCTACGCCGAATCGCCGTTGAGGAGTGGGACAATCGGGACCAACAGTGCCTTGATATACATCGAATACAGCCATGCATCAACGTAACAGGACGTGCTACTGCGTATTAAGAAGAGGTACCGGTGTGAACAGCAATCTGGACCACAACCTTCGAGGGTCTCGTTGTATGGTGGTACAACATGCAATGTTTAGTTTTCACGAGCAATAAAAAGGGCGGAAATGATGTTCATGTTGATCTCTATTCCAATTTTCCGAACAGGTTCCAGAACTCTGGGAAACGAGGGGTTGCAAACCTTTTTTTTGTTGTGTTTAGTATCAACAATGTTTGACGACTCATTTGCTCAACAGTGGAAAAGTGTTCCTAACGCTAATGGCACAGTGCATAGAAGAAGTTTAGACATTTCTGACTATTTTCTTGAGCATTTAATCGATAAATTGAACAACTATTTTGAACTTCAAGTAGACGAAGCATAAAGATGCTCATTTGATTGCTTATGTTCGTTTCGATGATGAATTTAACATTCGAGAGGAATTTATTTTCTGCGAGCCAACACTGAAAACAGCTACAACTGAAAGCCTTTTTTACATACTCAATACTTTTGTAATAAAATGGTAAGTTATGGAATAGGTGCATTGGCGTATGCACAGACGGAGCTCGCTCAGTGTCTGGAATTCGTGGTGGACTGCATGCGAAAGTTAAAACTGTAGCTCCTGATGCTCCATGGGCTCACTGCATGATACATCGGGAGGTTCTGGCCGCTAAAGTACTTAGTTCACCCCTTCATGAAGTTCTGCAAATGGTTACACAAACAGTTAGTATTATTACGGCAAAATCTATAAATTCGAGGCTTTTTAAAGTGCTATGTGAGGAGATGGGCGCTGGACACACTCAGCTGCTCTCTTTTAGTAATGCTCGATGGTTTTCAAGGAGTAAGGTATTGATAAGAAAGTTTGAACTGAGGATCGAGGTATTCTGGTTTTTAAAGGAGAGAAGTCAGTCTTCGGCACCCTGCTTCAAAAACGGAAATTTTTTGTTTAAAATCGCTTATCTCGTTGATATTTTTGAGAAACTAAATATTCGTAACACTTCAAGGCAATCAGGCAACTTTTAACATTTGTAAATGTTCGGATAATAAGTTGCCGTCTCTTTATCTAAGAATAGATGATGAATGCAGCTAGCCGCTATCTCTGTGTAATGTCTTGTCTGTATAGACGTGTTTCTGATGCCTTGAAGATAACTTTCACACATAAATTTATACAGTAAAGTAAGGCCCTCCCCGTTCTTGGCTGATCCGTGATAAGGCAGGCGAAAAATTATACTAATGGAGGATTATTAGTATTATCTCTATTTTCATTCGCTCTCTCTCTCTTTCTCTCCTTTATCTATGTACAGTTTTTAATATAATATTTCATTACGTGAAATCAGCCAAATAGTATCTTTGGTGGAGTCCTTCGTCTTGGTAATCAGCGGCTGGCTTGCTGTAAGAGATCTTTACATTTATTATTACTGTTAAACACAGCAGTCAGTCGGGAGACTCAATCGTTTGGACAATTTGTTCCTTTTACGAAAGATTGCGAATTCCAGATGTGTACGAAGTGTTTTTGGACGATTTAACACACTCAGTGATTGCAGGCTCTCTTCGACACGGCTGAAACTTCCCCACTAATTACAGGGCCAACGGGATCATCAGATGATTCAGAAAAAACTCATTCGTTCATTCACTCCAGAACAAAAAAGTCACAAACCTTATTTATGGAGGAAATTTTGTATTAAATCCATCTCCATTACATGTCCAGATCTCCGGTGATTCCACGCCTTAATTATTTTCCGTTTACAGTCTCTTTCTCTTCAAACAAACCGCTAGCGGCACAAATGTTAATTGGCTCGCTTTAGCGAGAAGAAAAGCAGAATATGTATCTCTTAGAAACACGTCAATCCCTCAACAGATACTCCAGAAGCTGTCCTAGTTACCACTCTTAACAATCATGGAGAATGCATACATGCATATATGCATCTCTGTTATTTCAAAGAATAAACGCACTAGAAAATACTTTGGCGTCGTCGAGCTGTCGCCGCATATATTACGAGAAAATCAGATCTGATAACTTTTCCAAAGTGAATGAATGTGGATGGTTTGATTGAAAATGATTAATCGGTGCGTGGTAGAGGGTATTTTCTGTGGGGACATTACAAACTGTACTATCTTGGAATGAAAAGGTGAAGGCGTCAATAAAGAAATTAGAGCTGTGGCAAAACCGAATGGAGAGTGGCATACAAGGATATGTTCCCTACTACAGTGTCACTTTTAGACGATACAGATAATCCGACACTTCCAATGGCGATAAAAGTTTACTTTCATCATCATCTTGCGACATTCACTTCGAGAAATATTTCAGAATCGGTTTTGGTATATTTAATTGGATTAAAAATTCATTCATAAATGCTTCTGGGCCATCATTTCTAACTATAGAATAGCAAGAACAACTCATTGAACTCGGTAGCGTTCTCGCTTCCCACGCCCGGGTTCCCGGGTTCGATTCCCGGCGGGGTCAGGGATTTTCTCTGCCTCATGCTGGCTGGGTGTTGTGTGCTGTCCTTAGGTTAGTTAGGTTTAAGTAGTTCTAAGTTCTAGGGGACTTATGACCACAGCAGTTGAGTCCCATAGTGCTCAGAGCCAACTTATTGAACTCACTTGTGATACTTCACTGAAGAGTAAATTAATAAAGATTCTTTGTTCGAGTTTTGGGTAATATCAACAAGGAATTTCCAACGCTAAGCCAAAATGCAATGAAGATCCTGATCCAACAACATACTTGTGCGAGACTGGATTTTCAGCTTTGTCAGCTATCTGACTACAGCTCAAAGCTAAATGTAAACGAAGAACTTACAGTGGCTCTTTCTGCCAGTCCTCCACGTTTTGAAAAACTGTTACCAAAAGCAAGCTCATTCATCATACTGAACATTTAAATTTAAATTTTATAGGTCTTGTAATTCTTGTTTGCTGAATTGTAAATAACGTTCATTTCATAGTTTTTGAATAAATGAAAAC
The DNA here is from genome assembly GCF_023864275.1 of Schistocerca cancellata. Classification (NCBI taxonomy): domain Eukaryota; kingdom Metazoa; phylum Arthropoda; class Insecta; order Orthoptera; family Acrididae; genus Schistocerca; species Schistocerca cancellata. The sequence goes on from NC_064633.1 coordinate 184,058,885, forward strand.
GTGATAAAGATAAAAAATTCCGTACTTTCTTTTTAATAAGTCATATTACTTTTGGTTTGTGGAGCGTAAAATCCTTTTAAATTGACTTTGGTAAACATAATAAGGAAAAAATATGAAATATGACTATTTTTATTAATAACATTTTTTTTTTCCTTTATTGTAATTTTAATCACCTATAAAGGCGGGCTGGCAGCAGCACAGTACGCTGCTCTTCAGCCTTAAGTGGAAACAATAACATGACATAGAGGTGATACAGACAATACAAAAAACGGTTGGCAAAAAATGGAGATACAAAAAAAAACAATAAACATGAAGCCGTTCACGTTGGACGATAAAAACACTAACACTTGTGGACACGGCGCACAAAACATGGAGAACGGTGATGGCACATGTGAACAGTGGAGTCGTAACTGCACGAAACACAAAACTAAGCACACACACGAGATACTGATGGCGATGATATCCGGCGCGCGAATGTTCACAATGCGTGTGCGAGTCCGGGGACCAGCCAAGAGAGGAGGAGGAGGAAGGGGAGTGGGAGAGCGAGAGGGGAGAGCAGAGATGCCACGGGCAGGGGAGATGGGGGGGAGGGAGGAAGGGGGAGGGGAAGCCTGGGGGAAGAGGGGTGGAGGGAGGGGATGGGGGAAAAGCAAAAAGAAGGGAAGAGAAGAGAAGGGAGGGAGGGTGCCGAAAGGAAAGGACACCGGAAGTGGGGGGGGGGGCAGGGTCAAAGTTGATAGGAGGGGTAGATGGAGGGGACGAGGACATCATCAGGGAGGGGGAGCTGGCGGAAGCCACCTTGGGAGAGGGTAAGGAGGGTGGAGAGATGGAGACTGGGTGGGATGTGCGAATATAGGTGCGGCAGCAGGCGGGTTGGGAAAGGATCGGGGAGACGAGAGGGTGAGGAGGATCAAGTTTACAGGAGGTGTACAGGATCCGTATCCTTTCAAGGAAAAGGAGGAGGTGGGGAAAGGTGATGAGATCATACAGGATCTGCGTGGGGGAGGGGAGACGGATGCGATAGGCAAGGCAGAGAGCATGGCGTTCGAGGATTTGGAGGGATTTATAAAAGGTAGGAGAGGCGGAGATCCAAGCCGGATGGGCATAACAAAGGATAGGGCGGATGAGGGATTTATAGGTGTGGAGGATGGTGGAGGGGTCCAGACCCCAAGTACGGCCGGAGAGGAGCTTGAGGAGACTGAGTCGGGAGCGTGCCTTCGCTTGGATTGTCCGGAGGTGGGGAGTCCAGGAGAGGCGACGGTCGAGGGTGACGCCAAGGTACTTAAGGGTGGGAGTGAGGGCGATAGGACGGCCATAGATGGTGATGTAGAAATCAAGGAGGCGGAAGGAAGGAGTGGTTTTGCCTACAATGATCGCCTGGGTTTTGGAAGGATTGACCTTGAGCAACCACTGGTTGCACCAAGCGGTGAACCGGTCAAGATGGGATTGGAGAAGGTGTTGGGAGCGCTGCAGGGTGGGGGCAAGGGCAAGGAAGGCGGTGTCATTGGCAAACTGGAGTAGGTGGACGGGGGGTGACGGCGGCGGCATGTCCGCCGTGTACAAAAGGTACAGAAGGGGGGGAGAGGACGGAACCTTGGGGCAGACCGGCAGAGGGGGAAAAGGTGTAGGAATCGGTGTTATGGATGGTGACATAGGAAGGACGGCGGGAGAGAAAGGAGCCGATCAGACGGACGTAGTTAATGGGAAGGGCGAAGGTTTGGAGCTTGAAGAGGAGACCGGAATGCCATACGTGGTCATATGCACGTTCGAGGTCCAGGGAGAGGAAGATTGCGGAGCGACGGAAATTAAGCTGTTCGGAAAGGAGATGAGTGAGGTGAAGGAGAAGGTCGTCGGAAGAGAAGGACGGCCAAAAGCCACACTGGGTAACAGGAAGGAGGCGGTGCTGGCGGAGATGTTGGTGGATGCGTCAGGTGAGGATAGATTCCAGGACCTTGCTGAAGACCGAGGTACGGCTGATGGGACGGTAGGAGGAGACGGCGGACGGCGGTTTGCCAGGTTTAAGGAACATGAGGATATGGGAGGTTTTCCACAGGTCGGGGTAGTAACCGGTGGACAGAACTACATTGTAGAGCCTGGCCAGGGTGGAGAGGAAAGAGACAGGAGCTTCACAAAGGTGACGGTAGGTGACACGATCGTGACCAGGAGCGGTGTTGCGTTTTGTGCGGAGTGTAGCAATGAGGTCCTGTGTAGTGATAGGGGCATTGAGTTCCATGTGGGCAATGTTGTCCAAGTACTGGAAACCAGGAGCGAGGGGAGGGACGGAGGTGTCAGTTCGATCGCGGACATCCGGGAAGAGGGAGTAATCGAACCGGGGATCATCGGGGATGGAAAATACATTGGAGAGGTAGGAGGCAAAGTGATTGGCCTTACTAAGGGTGTCAGGGAAAGGGTGATCATCATGGAGAAGAGGATAATAGGGGGAGGGTTTAGTTCCGGTAAGGTGACGGAAGGCCGACCAGAACTTGGACGAGTTGATTGGTAGGGTAGCATTTAAACGGGTGCATGTCTGTCGCCAGTCCCGGCGTTTCTTAGCCGCGAGCAAATTACGAATGTGTCGCTGGAGTTGCCGGTGACGTCGTAGTGTGTCCGGGTCACGCGTGCGGAGGAAGGCACGGTAGAGACGACGGGATTCACGGAGGAGGAGAACGGCCTGTGGGGGTAAGGTAGGACGGTGGGGGTGGATGGCGACAGTAGGGACGTGGGCCTCCACGGCCTCAGACAAGGTCTGCTGGAGAAAGGAGGCAGCATGGGTGACATCGTCAGGGTGGTGGTAGGTGAAGGGGTGGCTATCGACCTGGGTGGAAAGGGTATCCCGGTAGGCAGTCCAGTCGGCACGGGAATAGTCGTGGACATACTTAGGGGGAGGGTCAGTACGAGGGTCGGGTCGAGGGCGACGACCGTCTGAAATGGTGAGGAGGACAGGGAGATGGTCGCTACCAATAGGCTCCAGGACAACCACCGTTATGCGGCCAAGGAGGTTGGGGGAGGAGAGGATAACATCAGGAGTGGAGTTGGATTCGGGACGGGTGTGCTGGGGGATGGGGATGAGGTCGCCTTGAAGGGAGGAGAGGAACCGATGCCACCGCCATAACTGGGCGGTGGAACGACTATGGATGTTGAGGTCGGCGGCGATCACGTAGGAGGAGAAGGTACGGTCAATGTGGGAGAGGAAGTCGAAGGGAAGAGGGGCGTTAGGGCGGACATAGATGGTGGCGCAGGTAACGGTAAGGCCGGGGAAGAAGAGACTAAGGATCAGGTGTTCGGTGGGGTCGGGAAGGAGAGGTTGGAGCCGAACGGGGATCTGGCGGTGGTGACCAATGGCAACTCTGCCACCCGCAATTGGGAGGGGGTTATCGGAGCGGTGGAGGAGATAGGGTGAGGTGTGGATGGAATGGTGGGGTTGGAGGAAGGTTTCATTGAGGAGGAAGGCATCCACGCGGTGGGTGGCAAGGGTGTGCAGGAAGAGGTTCTTGTTGGCGGAGAGGGAGCAGATATTGTTGAAAAGGATACGTTGCTGTCGCACCATGACAGGGATTTAGATGAGGGTGTCAAGACGGGAGAAGGTGAAGTGGACCTGGTTGTTGGAGTAGGTGGCGTACATCTTGAGTTGGAATATGGAACGGGCGGCAAGGGAGATTTGCTGGAGGGTGTGGGGGCGCTGAAAGGGATGAACATTTTGAAGGACGATGGTGAGGAACCTGATGATGTCCTCAGCGGTGGGGGGGGGGACGAAGGGAATTTCCAGGAGGGGTGGGGGCGTCCAGGGGACAGACAGGGACGGTGAGTTCAGGAGTGGTCGGAGGGGGTCGGGCTTTACACTTTTGGGAGTAGGTGGGATGGGGGAGATTGCAGGTATTGCAGGAAGGAGGGGATGGGAGGTTAGGGCACTGCCTGAGGAAGTGCGCCTGCCTACAATGCGGGCAGGTGGGGGCCTCACGGCACTCAGCTGTGGGGTGCGCGTTATAGCGCAGACACCTCTGGCAGCGCAGGGATTGAGGAGGGGAATGGGAGGGGTCAACCTTATAACGCTGGTTAAAAAGGAGGGCACCCTCCTTCAGGAGACGGTCTATGGAGGGGGCTTGCTCAGAAAAAATCCGCATAAGGCGGGTGGGGCCGGCAGCGTTATGGATCCGGCGAACCGCACGCACCTCCAGATTGGGATGGGCCTGAAGCTCATCCAACACCTCCTCCTCCGTGATCACGGGACTGAGCCGAGTGATCACGGCGGTGAGTGTCGGCGGGCGATGGGGAGGTTGGGGTTGGCGGGAGGGAGGTGGTGAGGGAGCAGGGGTGAGAGAGGCATGAGGGCCAAAGCGGGTGACAGGGATGCGGGAAAGGAGGTCTGTGTGGAGAGTAGGGCTAGGGGAGGAGATGAGTACCGAATCACGGCGAGGAGTGAGGAGGGAGATGGGGGCACCAGGACAATTCTGGCGAAGGAAGAGGGTGAGGTTCCGGGCTTCAAGGAGGGAGGGATCCAGACGGGAGAGGAGGTAGCGGTAGGAGGAGGGGGTAGAGAAGGAGGAGGAGGGGGCAGGGACGGGCGGGGAGACATCCATGACATCTGGGGTGGGGGAAGGGGGACGAGGCGGAGCCTTTTTTGGAGCAGACGAGGCAGGGGTGCCACTGGGGCGCTTGACGGCGGCGGAGGAGGTGTGGGGGATGGGAACAACTGGAATGTGGCGGGGAGGGGCAGGTCCCGGGGCCGGAGTCGGCGCCGGAGATGGTGACGGTGACGGTGAAGGCGAAGGCGACGGCGACGACGGCGGTGGCGGTGGCGGCGGTGATGGCGAAGGCGACGGGGAGAGCGGGGCGTGGACAGTGGCCGGACGGGCCACCACCCGAGCCGGAGCTGCAGTGACAGGCTGGGGGAGTGGGGGGAAAGGATCAGATCGAGAGGAGCGGGAGGAAGAAGCTGGAGAGGGGGCGACAAAGAGTGAGGGCGAAGGGAGAGTGAGAAGAGGAGGGATGGAAGGAGGGGGGTGGGACTGGGCACACCATGTGATAGTGGTGGAGGCGGCGGAAGGGGAAGTATAAACTATGGCGGTGGTGGTAGCGGTGGCGGTGGTGGTGGGGGCAGACATGACGGTAGGGAGAAACAATAACGAACAGAACGAATAGGAAAGGACACAAACTGGGGACAGACAAAGACGAAGACGGATGAAGACGAAGACGGCCGGAGACCAGGGTCAGGACGGCGGCGGCGGCGGCGACGGCGGCGGCGGCGGCGAGCACCGGCTGGCGGCGGCGGCAGCGGCGGCGAACAGACGGACGGCGGCGAACAGACGGACGGACGGACGGACAGCAGGCAGCAGCGGTAGCGGCAGCGGCGGACAGCGAGCAGGCAGGCGGACGGACGGACGGACGGACGGACGAACAGCTACAGCAGTAAGCGGCGGGCAGGCAGACAGACAGACAGACGGACACAATCTTCGAAGACGGAGACTACAACCTGAGAGTAGCCCAGGCGTTGCAATCTGACGCCGTCGAATGAGGGGATCCAACCCTCTGATGATTAATAACAATAGGCCAGGGCCTGATAAAGGGGGGCCACGAGGACAAAAGTTTGAGAACTACTACTATAAAAAGACAAGAACACCCAGCGACAACAATATTCTCAAAGACGGACCAGTACCTCGTTCTGACAACGATGGGTAGGTCATCCATATCTTTATATATATAATACTACTGTACGTGTGTATGTCACTGAACTCCTCCTAAACGGCTGGATCGATTTGTATGCATTTAGGTGGCGCCCTGGATGGTTTAGATTCATAAATCAGCCCGGCAGGTGGCGCTGCAGTCGGTATCTAGGTTATTTATCTATATTGCAACTAAACGGCTGGATGAATTTGAATGAATTTTAGTGAATGCATTCAAGTGATGGCCTGGAAAATTTACATTCTCAAATCAGCACGGTAGGCGGCGTTGCATTTATGTGTGCAACATTGAGCGTATTATATTCAGATATAAGTTACGTGCATAGGATTTCGTTTATTTTTGGACATTGTAATTTGAGTGTATTATATTATGTGTGTTTCGTTATTTTGATATTTTATTTTTTTGCACGGTGTCTTGATATTTCAGGCTTCGCATTTCAGTGAACACTAAGTGTATTATATTCACTCAAGTTACGTACATAAAACAAAGCCACGTCTAAGTGGACGGGGAGGAATTATTGGTCGACGGACTCGGAATTCACAATTAGTCCAGAACCGTCGGTTAAATAGATTGGCAGAAGATCAATTGACGGACAATGAAAATTTAAGAAACCAGGCTGAAGTCAGATGTGCTAATGAAAGTCAACAGCAATGCAACGAACGCCTTCGAGCCAATGCATTGAGACAAAGACTGGCTCGTCAACGAGTCACCGACACATTCAGAACACGTTTCCAAGTGTATCGTGCATTGACACGTGCATCACTTCTTCGCCTTGCGTTTGAATATGAGTCGGACATCGACTATCCGTCACATTCACAAATTGTAATCGGTGCTATGAAGAATCAATGCCAACAGTGTCATGCACTCAAATACAAAGGTGAATCGGCCGGTTTCTGCTGCGCGTCTGGAAAAGTTGTATTTCCACCATTGAAAACACTATTGGCTGGAGCTACATCTCAATCTAAATTGTTTTTGCGTAAAATTCGCAAATTCAATTCGTGCGTTCAAATGACATCATTTGGAGCAACAAAAAACTTTCAGAATGAGGATGGTTGCAATTTTCAATCAACGTTTAAGATTGAGGGCTAAGTGTATCAACAAATTGGTTCTTTAATGCCAATGCCTGATACCGATTCAAAATTTCTGCAAATCTACTTCATGGGTGATGAGGAACAGCGAATAAATGCACGCTGCCAGTACAACCATATCGAGCAGATGGAGGAGCGAGAAATTGTGGGTATTTTAGAACCGTTTTTACAGAATCACAACCAGTTGGTCCAGTTGTTCAATACCGTTTGAAACAGACTGCAAAACGACAACTATACGATCGTCATCAAAGCAGACGAAGTACCATCTGGGCAGCACGCGGGCCGATATAATGCACCGACCGTTAATGAAGTTGCAGATGTTATGGTTGGCGACGCATTTGAACGTCGAGATATACGAATCCAGCGCAGAGATAACTCAGTGCATACGATTGAAGACAGTCGTCGCTCTTACGACGCTTTGCAATATCCATTGATATTTTGGGAAGCGGATGGATATCATTTAAGTATCAAACAAAGAAATCCATCGTACAATCTACACGTCATTACCTAATATTTTATTTTTATGCACGATTAATTTCTTTTTGTCTTAATTATATATTTATCTTGCAGGTGCAAAAAAATGGTTCAAATGGATCTGAGCACTATGGGACTTAACTTCTGAGGACATCAGTCCCCTAGAACGTAGAACTACTTAAACCTAACTAACCTAAGGACATGACACACATCCATGCCCGAGGCAGAATTCGAACCTGCGACCGTAGCGGTCTCGCGGTTCCAGATTGTAGCGCCTAGAACCGCTTGGCTACACCGGCTGGCTTGCAGGTGCAGAAACCAGCAAGAAATTGAGCGTGATGAACTTCTACGCATATCGGTTGATGATTCGTGCCAATGAAGACAATAATATTCTCCGGTGCCGCCAGCTGTTTTATCAATATATCGTTGATATGAGTGCGAAAATTGAAAGCGAGCGATTACCATACATCAGATATAATCAAGCAAAATTTCGAGCTGAGAAATACATTCATTTGCGTGATGCTATTGTTGATAACGTAGATGGAATAACTAATATCCACGACATCAATACTTCATATATTCTTCCATCATATATTGCTAGCCCGCAGCATATGAAAGAAAATAATAAAGACGCCATGACTTTAGTGCGCGCGTACGGACGATCAGATTTGTTCATCACATTTACGTGTAATCCAAAATGGGATGAAATTAAAATTGTTATTGCCAGGTAAAACTGCAATAGATCGGCACGATATCACTGCGCGTGTCTTCAGACGAAAGTTAAAATCGTTGATGAACTTGATTATACATTCCTCTGTATTTGGCAAAATACGTTGCTGGCTGTATTCTGTTGAATGGCGAAAACGAGGTTTGCCACACACGCATATTTTGATTTGGTTGGTCGACAAAATACAGTCTGTAGAAATTGATAAAATTATCTCAGCAGAAATTCCGGATCGGTATATCGATCAAGAATTGTATGAGATTGTTACCGCTAACATGATCTATGGTCCATGCGGTGCTATAAACATGACGGCGCCGTGCATGGACAATGGAAAATGTACGAAACGTTTTCCAAAAATTGTATAAATACTACAGTCACTAATATCGATGGTTATTCATTGTATCGTTGTAGAGACACTGATCATGGTGGTCAATCACATCAATTACGCATGTCGAACGGTTCAACAGTTGACACTGCCAATCACTGAGTGGTTCCGTATTCACCATTGCTGTGTAAAATCTGCAAACCACACACAAACATTGAGCTCTGCAGTTCGGTGAAGTCCATAAAATATATATGCAAATATGTCCATAAGGGCAATGATACGGCTGTATTTACTGTTAACGAAAACTATAAAATAACACGGTATCAAAAGGGCCGATACATCAGCAGCAATGAAGCAGTTTGGCGTATTTTGGGTTTTCCGATACACGAAAGAGACCCTGCTGTTATACATCTGACCGTGCACCTTGAAAATGGATAACGTTTTTATTTCACGGAAGAGATTGCTCTACAACGTGCATCAATTGCCTCAAAGACCACATTAACTGAGTTTTTCGAACTATGCAACCGACCAGGTATTCCCGGTCAATTCGCAAAGACATTAATGTATACTGATGTGCTACGATATTTCATATGGAACAAACAGTCAAAAAAATGGGAACCACGAAAGCGAGGTGTTCCGATCGAAGGATACAACGGCATATTTATGGGAAATACGTTAGGCCGATTGTACACAGTCCATCCACTGCAACGCGAATGTTTCTTCTTGCGTTTATTGTTGGTTTATGTTCCTGGACCGACGTCCTTCCAATGCTTGCGAACAGTCAATGGTATTTTGTACGATACATATCATGATGCCTGTCGCGAATTACATTTGCTGGAAGATGACAACCATTGGGATATTACACTTGCAGATGCAGCATTGAGTTCCTCTTCTCATCAAATTCGCCAGTTATTCGCCATATTATTGACGACATGTTTTCCATCTCAAGCTTCTGTTCTCTGGGACAAATATAAAGATTCCATGAGCGACGACATTCTGCATCGCATTCGGATGGCTTATCAGTATCCCAATATAGATTTTTCGCCGGTAATATATAACGAGGCGCTAAAAAAGATTGAAGATACTTGCATTCTGAATGCGAATATGGCACTCATTCATTTTGGTATGCCCTCACGTAACCGCCCAGCAACAGACATCATTAACAGCGAAATTCAGCGCGAACAACAGTTCAATCCGGTCTCTTTCACTACTTTCGTTGAAAATAATGAGCAAGTACTCACTGATGAACAAAAGAATGTATACGATCGAATTAATTTGTCAATTACTTGAAAATAGTTTCTCATCTCACTAATACTTGCGCGCATTCGATCAAAAAATCGTATTGCGTTATCAGTTGCTTCGTCAGGTAATGCAGCCACTTTGCTTGATGGCAGACGGACTGCACATTCAGCACTCAAGTTGCCGTTGAACATTCACACAAATCCAGATGCAGTGTGCAACATAAAAAAAGCATTCCAGTATGGCTAAAGTTTTGCAAAAATGCAAGTATTCACTCGAAGCTCTCGATAGAATGATGAAAGATCTAAATAATGACACCAGGCTTTTTGGTGGTGCCTTACTGCTGCTGTCCGGTGATTTTAGACAGACATTACCGGTCATTCCACGCGCTACGTATGCCAGACCTCCAACAGCCCAACGCCACACAAGCGAATATTCCAACAATGAGTCCAACCAGCCACAGACTGTACACAGCGCAGTCAGCGATTTTCATACAGAGCAGTACGTGGCGTTACCAACATAAAGAACTAAACAGCCTACTTATATATATATATAATTATTTTATTTATTCGTTAGGGCCATCTAGGACCACGTTAAGCCTTGCTGCACTAGGCACGTAGGCTGGCTTTATTCAAATGGTTCAAATGGGTCTGAGCACTATGGGACTCAACTTCTGAGGTCATTAGTCCCCTAGAACTTAGAACTAGTTAAACCTAACTAACCTAAGGACATCACAAACATCCATGCCCGAGGCAGGATTCGAACCTGCGACCGTAGCGGTCTTGCGGTTCCAGACTGCAGCGCCTTTAACCGCACGGCCACTTCGGCCGGCGCTGGCTTTATTCTGAGCCCAAATTGTGACCGGGCCTGCTTGCACTGTCTGCTACCGCAGTGGACCAGCGCTAGTCACTCGCTGCTGGATTACTGATAATTCTTCGAGTTTTATCATCTCTGTTAATTCTTATCGATAAAAAGAATGTCTAACTAGACCATAGTCTCCCACAGTAAAGAAAATCGCACGCGTACAGAAGTACTCTGCTGAACTCGGCTTCCATAGTGAAGCCACTGCGAAGTGTTGCCGAGTGCATTGATAGATGGCTTATTCAACACGATATAGATAAGGGCAAGACAGTTACTAGAATAATGGAACAACCTGCTCCGAAAAAGGAAATATTTCCGAAAGTCAATTTAAACCGGAGTGGGAACGTTCTTATATATTTGTTACTTGTGACATTAAAGTCAAATGTATAACCTGCTGTACAGTAATTACGTGCGCAATAAAATCGTCTACTGAAATAAACTACAGCAAATTGCATTCAAAGACGTATAGTGAAATCATAGGGACCTCGGAATGGAGGAATTACGGAAGTTTCAAACTCTTGCAGAAGAGATTCCGCATCCGCTTGCACCAGTACTTTAGCGGGTGTATAATGGTTGAAGATCCTGCGAAATGGAATAAAGTTTGTTTAGATTCCTTTACAATGAATATTCGTTTTTTTCGCTTGTATTCATAACAGTCTTTTTTCTCTGATTTGAGGCGAAGAAGATGAACGGTACTGGGTAAGGACTCTTAGAGTTAGTTATAAATTTGCTCTACATTTAGGAAGATCTCAGATGCCGTTTATGGAAGGCCTATTAGTAAAGAATACTTTGTTGGACGTGGTAGACACAGTGAATCGCACATTAACTCCCGCATACCGCAGGATACCGCTGATAATATTTCGACGTATCAGCGACGACATGGGTATTTGCACGAACCATTGGCAGTCAAAACTGAAAACCTCCTAGTGCACTCCATTGCAGTTGATGGGTCCACGGCTATTAGCGATATGTCTCAGTCATTCTTTTATATGTAGCATGGACGACGTCAACGTGTAATTCCCGTAAATTCCGGGGAGGGGGTTAACTCTAACACGACGTTCAATCACATCCCATAGCCGGCCGCTGTGGCCGAGTGGTTCTAGGCGCTTCAGTCCGGAACCGCGCTGCTGCTACGATCGCAGATTCGAATCCTGCCTCGGGCATGGATGTGTGTGATGTCCTTAGGTTAGTTAGGTTTAAGTAGTTTTAAGTTCTAGGGGACTGATGACCTCAGATGTTAAGTCCCATAGGGCTCAGAGCCATTTGAACCACATACCATATGTGTTCGATCGGGTTCATACCTGGCGTGTTGAGAGGCCGCCACATAATTGGAATTGGCCCATGTGTTCCTCGAACCACTCCATCACACTCCTGGACTCGTCATATGTTGCATTATCTTGTCGAAATATGCCACTTCCTTCGGGGAACATGACTATCATGAAGGCGTGGATGTGGTCTGCAACCAGTGTGCGATACTCCTTGGCTTCACTGGACCCATGGATGTCCACGTCAATGCGCCCCAGAGCTTAACGGAGCCGCCACCAGCTTGTCTCCGTCCCGCAGTACAGGTTTCGAGGAGCTGCTCCCCTGAGGAAGACGACGGATTCTCGCCCTCCCATCGGCATGATGAAAAAGACATCGGGATTCATCAGACCATGAATCGGTCTGCCACTGTCGATGGTCACGAGCCCATTTCAGTCGTAGTTGCCGGTGTCGTGGCGTTAGCATTGCCACATGCATTTGACGACGGCTGGGGCGACCATCGTTAGGAGTGTTCGGTGCACTGTGTTTTCAGACCCACTTGTACTTTGCCCAGTATTAACACTAGCATTACCAACGTATTTTTTGTTACATGTAATACCAACGGGGGGGCCTCAAAGGCCCATAAAGGATACCACAATTTATTTTATCATAAATCAAGTTTATTTACTTCTGATACCTCTAATAACAATTCAAAATGCTTAGACATTGTTTTTGTATACTGGATAATAAAAGATGTTATTATAATAGGAATAAAATGAACAAATCACGAGATTCACTTTATATATTTTTTGGAATAATGTTTCAAAATAGTGTTTTCTTATAAAAACGACTTTTTTAATTCGATACACTACATGAAGCAAACAAAATTTACTGTCTCATTCTGCAACGCATTTTTCACACAACACTGTCTTCCTGCAGTGTTTCCCACAGACGTGTTTGTGGCACTGAGAGCAGGTAACAGTTGACTTTCCCAGCTTGTCGTACTTGACCTTTTTAGATGCAGCTTCTTGGCAGCATAGGTGGCACCGTCCACGTGTTCCTGGTTCTGCTGTTGAGGATGATGGTTCTACAGAGCAGCTGAGCTTCCGTTGTGTGATGCTTTCCATTGCCATTATTACTGGCTTCTGAAGTCCATACAAATTTTGTGCCCGTTTATATACTTGAAATCTTATTAGTTCGAGACCTAAGTTAGTGATAAAAACTCTTCTGCGGTTTAGCAAATTCTTTTTCCAATTCGGAAAGTTGAGGAGGAAGAGTGAATATGCATTTATTGCTGCTATGTCAATGAGTGTGTAGAAGAGGGACAAAGGCCATCTTCTTGTTCCTCTCTTTGTGCTGTAGTGTCTTGCCATCTGGTCTATGGTGTCCACGCCTCCCTTTGTAGAATTATAAAAAAGATTTATGTTAGTCTTTTTTGAGTCTTCATTCAACACCCCTTCTGAGTGATAAGTTGAAAGCATCAACAGCAGTCGTTTTGGCTTCTCGCGGACTAGCGTTGATGCAAGAGTAACTGGTGGCCTCTGTGTCTGAGGGTCAGTATAAGCAAAGATGGAAGAGTGTAAACTGCGGCCAGTTGTAGTCTTCAGCTCTTCAGGTATGTGTCGTCTGTTAGACTGTAGGGTGCCAACAAGTGTGAGGTGAAAATCATTCCATAGAGTCTCAGCAAGCTCCACTGAAGTATAGTACCGATCTGTGGTAACATTACGGCCTGATTTTTCAATAGGTTTTATTAGTCTCTTTACAATTTCCATCGGTCCATTTGAATGCTGTGTATTTCCTGACTTGCCTGTATAGATGTCCATGCTGATCACATATCTAGTCTCAGAATCAGACAGCATTCGAATTAGAATGCCGTATTTTCCAGGTTTTTCTTTTAGAAACACCTTGAATGGACAGCGACCACGGAACAAAGACAACATCTCATCCACTGTTGTATGTAGACCAGGAATGAAATACAATGGAAGTGAAGAATTGAAGCTTTCAAAAATTTCCCTCATTGGAGCAAACTTGTCAGTCTGGCGACGAATTTCTCTTGTGTTCTTATCATCAAACCTCAATATTTTAGTCAATTCGAAAAATCGGGTCCGACTCATTGATCCATAGTACACTTGTCGGCCCTGAAGCAAAGACCATAAATCTTGGACAGGTATCTTATTGTCATGATTTGAACCCATGATTAGCAAGAGTCCTATATAACAAAATAACTCATCTTCATCTGTGTGCTGAATACCTAGTCGAGAAGCCTCTTCATTTGAGTGTAGTTTTATTAGATTCATAATTTGAGGTGTAAAAAAGAGCTCTATAGCCTCTTTCGGAGACGCAATTCTTCCTTGTTGTCCTGGCCCCATTCTTTCTCGCACTATATTTTGTACAGAACGCCGATATTGTCGAGATGGCTTCGTAATATACTCTCGTCCACTTTTTGCAATGAATTTATCACATTCCGTATCATTATCATCTGGTGGATTGGCTTCAACCTCATCTTCATTCTCAGACGATGAATCAGTTCTAATTTCTTCCACATCATCATCCACTTCACTTTCCTCTAAATCTGATTCGTTCAAAACTTCTTCTAGCACTCTTTCAATGGAACTATCACGTAAACGATGTCTACTCATGTTGCTGGTTCAACAGCAGCAGAAACACTGAAAATAACAATGGTCCGCTTCATAATAATATGTCTGAAGGCAACAATGCCAAAATTCGTTTCATGGTAAGAATTTGAAACGAGAGACTCAACCTCGTAAATCTTTCCTTGCTATTATCAACGGGTGGGCTTCTAAGGCCCACAGAGAATTAAATCAAGTAAATGAATTTTAATTACATTTTTATTCCGAAATTCTGTAATAACTCAATAGTACATTCAATAACGAACAATTACCTTTGCTTTCAAGTTCATATATCAAAGGGTGTGGATACAACATAGAAAAACTGAGTCAGTGGGCCTACGAGGCCCCCCCGTTGGTAATGCTAGGGTTAAACTCTGATGTTATTTCCGCCACAGTTCGTCGCCTGTTCTGCTTTATCGGTCTGCCCAGCTTACGACGTTCGATATCTGTAATGAGGTGTTGCCGTCTAACCCCACAATGTCTGGACGTGGTTTCACCCTGGTTTCGCCACGTCTTGAAGACACACACACTAGAGTACTCCTCGAACACCCCAAGTCGTGTAGTTTCCTAAATGTTAGTAACGAGCCTCCGGGGCATCACAATCAGCCTTCTGTAAGACTCAGATGGATCGCACTTTCCCCACTCTACGCACGGACAGTACGCCCACTGATACTACATGGATTGGAACTTTAATAGTGGGAACTATTTATTTACAGCTCGTACAAAACATATACACGTTTCAAAGTTTTACTGACCTTCAAACTAGTCACCAGCATTGTGTACAACCCGATGCCAGCGATGTGGAAGTCTTAGGATACTATTATCAGTGCCAGTTGTGTTGACAGTTCGAGAAGCGCGGTCTTTTGCCCGACGAACTTGTAGCAGTTCTGAACCGAAGCCGTGAAGTGTTTCCTTCAGTTTAGAAATCGAGTTGAACTCTCGAGGGCTTAAGTCAGGGGTGTGCCGTAGGTGGGATAGCACTTAGCAGCCCCATCAGTCAAACTAACCAGTAACAGCTTGCACTGTATGTGCTTGAGCATTGTCCTGAAAAATGATGGCCAGGTCCTGCAGAATGTGTCATCACTTCTGTCTCTATGCTGTTCATTTTTGGAACACAACCTACGACCAGCTTACCACCTACTGCAATCCCCTGACTAAGCCCTCGTGAGTACATCTCGATTTCTAAACTGAAGGAAACACTTCACGGCATTCGCTTCATAACTGCTACAAGTTCGTCGGGAAAAAGACCGCGCCGCTCGAACTGTCAACACAACTGGCACTGCTAAGAGTATCCTAAGACTTCCACATCGCTGGCATCGGGTTATACACAATGCTGGTGACTACTGTGAAGGTCAGTAAAACTTTGAAACACGTATCTACACTCCTGGAAATGGAAAAAAGAACACATTGACACCGGTGTGTCAGACCCACCATACTTGCTCCGGACACTGCGAGAGGGCTGTACAAGCAATGATCACACGCACGGCACAGCGGACACACCAGGAACCGCGGTGTTGGCCGTCGAATGGCGCTAGCTGCGCAGCATTTGTGCACCGTCGCCGCCAGTGTCAGCCAGTTTGCCGTGGCATACGGAGCTCCATCGCAGTCTTTAACACTGGTAGCATGCCGCGACAGCGTGGACGTGAACCGTATGTGCAGTTGACGGATTTTGGGCGAGGGCGTATAGTGGGCATGCGGGAGGCCGGGTGGACGTACCGCCGAATTGCTCAACACGTGGGGCGTGAGGTCTCCACAGTACATCGATGTTGTCGCCAGTGGTCGGCGGAAGGTGCACGTGCCCGTCGACCTGGGACCGGACCGCAGCGACGCACGGATGCACGCCAAGACCGTAGGATCCTACGCAGTGCCGTAGGGGACCGCACCGCCACTTCCCAGCAAATTAGGGACACTGTTGCTCCTTGGGTATCGGCGAGGACCATTCGCAACCGTCTCCATGAAGCTGGGCTACGGTCCCGCACACCGTTAGGCCGTCTTCCGCTCACGCCCCAACATCGTGCAGCCCGCCTCCAGTGGTGTCGCGACAGGCGTGAATGGAGGGACGAATGGAGACGTGTCGTCTTCAGCGATGAGAGTCGCTTCTGCCTTGGTGCCAATGATGGTCGTATGCGTGTTTGGCGCCGTGCATGTGAGCGCCACAATCAGGACTGCATACGACCGAGGCACCCAGGGCCAACACCCGGCATCATGGTGTGGGGAGCGATCTCCTACACTGGCCGTACACCACTGGTGATCGTCGAGGGGACACTGAATAGTGCACAGTACATCCAAACCGTCATCGAACCCATCGTTCTACCATTCCTAGACCGGCAAGGGAACTTGCTGTTCCAACAGGACAATGCACGTCCGCATGTATCCCGTGCCACCCAACGTGCTCTAGAAGGTGTAAGTCAACTACCCTGGCCAGCAAGATCTCCGGATCTGTCCCCCATTGAGCATGCTTGGGACTGGATGAAGCGTCGTCTCACGCGGTCTGCACGTCCAGCACGAACGCTGGTCCAACTGAGGCGGCAGGTTGAAATGGCATGGCAAGCCGTTCCACAGGACTACATCCAGCATCTCTACGATCGTCTCCATGGGAGAATAGCAGCCTGCATTGCTGCGAAAGGTGGATATACACTGTACTAGTGCCGACATTGTGCATGCTCTGTTGCCTGTGTCTATGTGCCTGTGGTTCTGTCAGTGTGATCATGTGATGTATCTGACCCCAGGAATGTGTCAATAAAGTTTCCCCTTCCTGGGACAATGAATTCACGGTGTTCTTATTTCAATTTCCAGGAGTGTATTTTGTATGAGCTGTAAATAAATAGTTGCCACTATTAAAGTTCCAACCCTCATATATGCACCGTGCGAGTGTCTGACTACCAATAATTCCTCGCCAGATGACGTTGCTATAGCTTGGACGGATATTCATCCATAGTAAGTCGGTGGTCATAACATTCTTGCTGATCAGTATATACCAGAAGTAGAAAATAGCTCCTTCTTAGAAGCTTCACGCCTTATTATCATAGCGACTACACTCTTCGATAAAAAATATGCCAATCGTAAACAATAAAGTATTATTGGTCCAACAACTGTTGCGGTTTTCTTCATTGTGTTCAGTAATATGCTCTCGAGTTATACCCTTCACATGCTTAGAAATGGCACAACTTGCGATTGACACAAATAGGGGTTGGCGAACTGCTTTAAGCCGGGATTCCACAGCATGTCGCATTAAGACAGAGATGTGGCAGTGGCGCTGTGTGCTGTTCCCACACATTTCTGCCAAAATTGTCGTGGCATTATTTTTAATATGTCGTCAGATCTGTTATTCGTAAGGACGTTGGTGTCGTCAGTCAGGTAATGGTATTAGAACTGAGCCAAGAATTCAACAAGAAGGGGAGGAATCAAATATGCTGGATTTAGATGTGGAATTTACATACAAAGAACCCAGTGGCATCAAACAAAGTAATGGACATAGCACTCTTAAACGAAGACACATACGTATAATACTCTCGGACAACGAAAGCTAATTTCGAGTACTTGTAGAGCAGGGATACGGGTGCTGTCAAAAAGTCAGATACTCAAACTAAAGATGCCAGCTCTGGCTCAAGAAAACTAGAAGTGACTCTTTGATATTTGACATCTGGCGATTACATCTGTGCAATAATTACGTCTATACCATGTTCTCAAAGGTACAATTTCCAATATTTATGTGATGTATTGGGTGCTATTTCGATGATCTAAAGACTCTTTTAATAGCTAATATTTTCACTCTTGCTCCACACATCTGTTAAATACAACGACGTAACATTAAATATATTCTATACCAAATTTTGGATGTTCCGTGCAAGTGCACTAAAAGACACTATTACCTTTATTTAAAGCTACACTTAATTTGAAACTTCCAGCACAATTTTTTTACTTCCTTTCTCAAACAATTGGACAAGTGTTTAGAGAGCACTGAAGTCTCCAGTTTTAGAATGTGATTATCTGAATATTCTGTCAGTATTGCATTAACTTTTACCGTTTTTAGAACAAAGTGAGCCTTTCGTTAATTAAATACTATTCGCTTACTGATACAGAAATTTTATTGCTGAATAATATGATATGATGGCGTGCTGGAAAGTAATGTCTCCGAATTTTTTATGTGAAAACTCTTAAAGATTTTTAAATAAAACAAACGTTATTATGATTCTACGTATTTATTGTTCATGTCTACATATTTATTTCTCAACATAGTCACCATGGAGGTAAACACATTTCTCCCAACGAGAGCAGTTTATTAATACCATCACTGCAGAATGTTTGAGCCACAACGTCACCTCTGCTTGCACCGCTTCATCACTATCAAATGAAGTCCTCGAGGGTGTTCTTTAAGTTTAGGAAACATGAAAATCGGATGGAGCCAAGTATGAAGGACGACAGATAGCAGTGAACCTAAAGCGTCGGATTGCTGCAGATGTTGCAGCACTCGTGTGTGGTTTGGCATTAGTCTGCTGAAGGAGAGGGTACTCCATGGGTGGATGAACTCTTCGAACTCCGTTTCCACGCACCGACGCAGTTACGTTACAGACCGCCATGTTAGAAGCTACAATTCGGAGCGCTCTAGTGGCAGAGGGCTGCAAATAAGCAGACATAATGAATACTCGTACAGATACAGAATGTTAATGACGTTTGTTTTATGAGAATTTAAAAGGCTTCAAGAGTTTTCACACAAAGAATTCGGAGGCATTACTTTCCAGCACGCCCTCGTAGAAACATATATTTTCACAATGTAAATGAATCATTAGTGCTCGTAACCAGAGTGATGAAAGCTTTATACACCAATGTTGCACATCACAGCCCTGTAACACCTGCCTCTGACTCCTCAAACTCCTCTCTGGCCGGACATGGGGTTGAACCCCTGTACTATCTTCCACACCTACAAATCCTTAATCCATCAAATCCTCTGTTATGCCAGACCTGCCTGGATATCCCCTCCCCCCCCCCCAATTTCTCAAGTCCCTCCAGATCCTCGAGCACCATGCACTCTGTCTCGCATTCTGTATACGCCTCCCTTCCCTATGTGGATCCTCTATGACCTGATTCCTTTCCCCCATCTGCTCCTTTTCCTCGAACGTATCCGCATCCTCTACACCTCCCACTGCCTTGTCCCCCTCATCCCCTGGTTGCTCCTCTCCTCTCCAACCCCCGCCCTCTGCCTCGCCTTCACCGTTGTGTCCCCCCTGCCCTCCACCTCTACACCCTTCCCTCGACTACCCCCTCCTGGATGATGCCCTCTCTCCGTTCATTTATCCCTTCTGTCAACTCTGATCCTCTCCTCCCCTTCCCTTCCTCTGTCCTTTTCCTGGGCTCCCTCTCTCCCCCTTCCATCCTGTTTTTTTCCCTTCCTACCCCCTCTCTGCCTGCCTTCTCTCCCCTGAGTCCTTTTGCACTCCCCTCCTCAGCCTTTCCCCACTTCCTCTCATGTCTGCCCTGCCCCCCCACTTATGAGTCCACTCCCTCTGTCGGCTCCTCCCCTCGTTTTTTCTCTCTTCCCCCCTTCTTTTCCCCTCATCTGTCCAGGTCCCCACCCATCTGCCCTTGGCTGTGGTTGACATCTTCGTGCCAACTTTTTAGTGCAGTGTTTTGAGTGTTCAGTGTTGTGTGTCTTTCCTGAAGTGTTGTGAAAAGAAATCATACTGTCACTGGGTGTGATTTTTCTCTCTCTTGCGAACAGAAACCAGACTGTCGACGTGTTTTTCTAATTGTCTGTCTACTATTCTACCTGTCTGCTTCCTGTGTATTTTATTAGCATCGCCCCTTTCTTTTATGTTTTTACCTTTCACAATTTTCCGCCATTTTACAATTTAAGTCACCATTTTTATGGCCTGCTTTTATTGTTTATTGTCTTCTTCTTCTCGTTTAAAAAATCTGTAGGCTGAAGAGCAGTGTATTAAGCTGCTGCCAGCCTGCCCCCCTTTGGGGGGAATCGAAATTCAATAAAGGAAAAAAATAGCACTGTAGCATAATAAAACATATTAAACACAGCGCATTTTGGAGAGATACCTAACATGGTGTATAACTGAAACCACATGTTTTCATAACATTCAAGTATAAATATGGAAACTACCAAATACGGCAAGTTAGCTTTTCACGGTAATCAGTGGTGAGAGAAGGAAAGCGGAGGTACAAAGTTGAAGCGTTTTTAACTTTTGTGGCATGGCTGAAAGTGGCATAATTCGAGTGGCGCCACAGAAATCGCAGCGTTTCCACACACTACTTTGGTGGCGCCACTCGAGTCGAGGCCAAGTGATGACCGCTTCTCGTCTTTCCTCACGGGCACCTGTCGGCAGATTCTGGTGCTTGCTGATGGCATAAAGGACTTCTCCATGGTGAGACCGTCGTCCTAGAGGGGTAATTTTCCTGGTCTACCTTCTGAGCTAGTGCGTCAAACAGTTAATGTGATTTCACGTACGGGAGGCAGACTGATGACAAGTAAAACACTTTTTTCCTACAGACGCGGTAATTCAGAGCCAACTACTCTTCCCATTGTGTGCGTGCGTGCGTGCGTGCGCGCGCGTGTGTGTGTGTGTGTGTGTGTGTGTGTGTGTGTGTGATGCAGCATGTCGGACGTCAATGCCTGTGATCCATGTACGCCTCAGTGATTAGGAAACCTTCACTGTGCTGGGGCAATATTATTTGTCTGTGGACTAGGATGGAGGTGTTCTGTGACCGCAGCTCTTCGGTCGGATTCATTAACTGCGGATTAGAAAAGCTTAACCAGTGTTTTTCGGTCACAGATCGATAAAGCGCTAATTTGTTGGTTTTACCGCTGGTTCGCTCGTGTCGAGTCTCAGCGACCCGAGGACGCACCTCAGTTCCGGACCTGACGAATAGAACAGACCGACATTATTTGAGTGTCATCTGTCGAATGGCCAGCGGTCTCCAGGTGTGAAATATGCCTACTGAGTAAACTTGGGTTACGAGCTGTATCAAAATATCTGTTAGTGCCTCTTACTTGCCTCGACTGATTTTGGCATTTCTTGAAAAATCATTTTTCTACAAAGACCGTAGCTTCCAACTTTTTTGGTTTTGTTCTACAAATATCAGCCATATTAAATGTAAGCAAACACCATAACTCATGTTCGGTTCAGGTGTTTATAACGGCGGCTGTCGCACAAAGTGCTCAGGATGTTGATCCTCATCATTAATTCTGGAGAAACAATACTGCACGTTGAAATTCGTCAGGCGTCAACGGCACGACAGGCTCGATTTATAAGCCTTTATAAGGCCTTCGAAAGTCGTTCAGGCGCTCAGTCCGGCACCGCGCGACTGATACGGTCGCAGGTTCGAATCCTGCCTCGGGCATGGATGTGTGTGATGTCCTTAGATTAGTTAGGTTTAAGTAGTTCTAAGTTCTAGGGGACTGATGACCACAGATGTTAAGTCCCATAGTGCTCACAACCATTTGAACCATTTTTTTGCTAATTCACCTCTTGTTTAAAATTTGGCCGCAGTTAAATGTATAGAAGTATTACGTTTGGTGAGTGTGCAGACCGTTTTGCGTTTCCTGAACGATCGTTAAGTGCACTCCAAACGTTCTTGTAAGAGTGTCCGTCATTAAATGTGCGTGATAGGAGCGACATCCGTCATATTGGTACCACACAGGGTGCCTTATTTCCAGTTGCTTGTTTTCTAATAGCTGCGGTAGCGGCATATCTTAGGAACTCGAGACAGATGAGTGTATTTAGATTCCCATCAATAAAACAGCGACTAATAATCGGGGTAATGAAAAACACGTACTAAATGTTGATAGATTGAGCGCGTTGATTTTATCCACTTTCTCGGGTCAACATGGATTTGCAACTGACAGCTAGTACAAATTGCTAAGACTGACAATGCTTCTTCCTTAAACAAAATTTGGTATATGCATGCCGCTTCTCGTACATAACATTCCGAGAACTGTAACAAACTATGGAAATCATTGCCAAGAAGATGTAAATGCAGCGAAATGTGAAGAGGATGAAATGCAGTGGAATTCAGTGTTCGCTCGTTCGGTTGATATCTCTCGTCGTTCCGAGATGCCTCTTAGTGACATTTGCATTGTATGTCACTGTTGCTAAAATGTTAGTTTCATTTCTTTCATCAGTTCCCCTTCTTTTTTCTTGGCGTATTTTATTCTCCACACTTTCAGCTTCTGGAACGTTTACAGATTTAGATCGTGAGTGCTTGGCATGATCTTGATATTCTTCAGCATACAACTGCAACGAGGCCCTAATACTTTGGCGACATTAGACATAAACGTTATTCACTTTTTCGACTTTTTTATGCATTGTGAATTACTCAGTAGCCTTACGAACAAGTCATATGATTGCTACAACGGCAGAACCCTGACTGATGGACTTAAAGCGCATTGGTGAAGACGAGAACCATACCAGAGTTTCGTCTTTGCTTACATTTAGTTTAATGTGGTAAATGTTTGTGGAACCTCTTCTCCTGACGGTGGGACAGTGGTTTGTGGCGCTGTTATCTTGATAGCATTTGATTGAGTGTTACACGTGTTATGTGGTTGCAGTTCTCTTAGAAGCTTCTCCCAAATTCTACAAATATATATATAGTTCTGTTATTAAAAAATAAGGTAATTCGGGGATTATGAGCGATAAAAAATAATTTGGCGGAAATCAAATATGGTTCAAATGGCTCTGAGCATTATGGGACTTAACATCTGAGGTCATCAGTCCCCTAGAACTCAGAACTACTTAAACCTAACTAACCTAAGGACATCACACACACCCATGCCCGAGGCAGGATTCGAACCTGCAACCGTAGCGGTCGCGCTGTTCCAGACTGAAGCGCCTAGAACCGCTCGGCCACACCGGCCGACTGGCGCAACTCACTCATGGATGTATTTATTGATTCTGGCTATTACTGTGTGGCTTTTCTTAGCTGCCTTATATATACATTTCCCCTCAGCAACTAATTAAATTTAGATCGATTGTATACAAGTAGGACTGTGTAAATCAGCTTTAGTGAGATCACCTATCGACCTTAATCACATTTGTTTTCTTCGAATAAGATGCTGCTTGAAATCCTGAGAAGGCTCAGAAAATAAACAAACTGGAAATTATCGTCTTAAAAGAAAAAAAAACCTATTTCGCAAGTAATAACAAGATCAGTCGAGGCAAGCGAGAGGCGCTAACAGGTAATTTGATTCACCTCGTGACAAAAGTTTACTCCGTCAGCGTATTTCACACTTAGGGACCGAAAACATTTGATTTTTTTTCTGTCCATTCGATGGAGGACGCTCAAGTAGTACCACCATATGGCTATCCAAAGCATCACCGAACGCTCACCACGTTTCACATATGGGTCGTAATGTCAGCCAGAAGTTGGAGAGAACGTGAAACAAGACTCATCCGACCAAATGACGTTCTTGCATTTCTCCACAGTCCAGATTTTATGGCGTCGGTGTCACGTTTTCGTGTTATGGGCATTTATTTGCATCAGTGATGAGTGGTTTTGGTATCCCAGCTAGCCCTGCAGTCCCCTGCTTCAGGTGCTTCATGTTGTTTTGGTGCTGACAGGATTCACGACTGTACATGTACCGGGTGATCAAAAAGTCAGTATAAATTTGAAAACTGAATAAATCACGGAATAATGTAGATAGAGAGGTACAAATTGACACACATGCTTGGAATGACATGGGATTTTATTAGAACAAAAAAAAAAAAAAAATACAAAAGTTCAAAAAATGTCCGACAGATGGCGGCGCTTCATCTGATCAGAATAGCAATAATTAGCATAACAAAGTAAGACAAAGCAAAGATGTTGTTCTTTACAGGAAATGCTCAATATGTCCACCATCATTCCTCAACAATAGCTGTAGTCGAGGAATAATGCTGTGAACAGCACTGTAAAGCATGTCAGGAGTTATGGTGAGGCATTGGCGTCGGATATTGTCTTTCAGCATCCCTAGAGATGTCGGTCGATCACGATACACTTGCGAACCCCAAAGCCAATAATCGCACGGACTGAGGTCTGGAGACCTGGGAGGCCAAGCATGACGAAAGTGGAGGCTGAGCACAAGATCATCACCAAATGACGCGCATCTCTCGGACATTTTGTGAACTTGTTTTTTTTTTGGTTCTAATAAAATCCCATGTCATTCCTAGCATGTGTGTGTCAATTTTTACTTCTCTATCTACATTATTCCGTGGTTTATTAAGTTTTCAAATTTATACTGACTTTTTGATCACCCGGTAGTTCTACAGTCACCGTTGGAGCTGCTTTTGCGTCACATTCCCCTTCAATGACTGCACGTCTCGATCACTAATTTTCGCCTGCGCTGTGACTTAGCAGATAATGTCTTTACTTTCCCTCCATATGGTTTAAATATTCGATACCTTCCCTTTTGCAACACCAAACAAGCCTGCTACCTTGCTAATGGAAGCAGCAACCGTATGACCAACAACAATTTGTCCATGTTCGATTTCACTTAGCTCCGACATAATGCAGTCACAACTACACCGAACACTGTTCTTACAACGACTGAAACTTTCAACATACTGAGAGCATTGAAGACGTTCCGTTCGTGGTCAAATAAAACAGCGCAACCCTTAGACTTGACTAGTATCTCCAGTTACAGATAGGACACATTTAATGTACATTGCTTTCTAGGCTAGCTGCGCCCACTTGTGTCTTTCCCTCCCAAACTCTTTGACCTCTGATTCTAGCCCAGTCTATCCTGCTGCTTTCAGCTGTCAAAACTACACACACGTGTTGGACAGCGAGAACACGGTGAGGAAAGGACACTGCCTGAATTTTACGTCAGCAGCCAGGGCAGGTAACCGGAACGTTAACGGCCACAAGGCAGAAAATTCCGCTGGT
Source organism: Schistocerca cancellata (assembly GCF_023864275.1). Classification (NCBI taxonomy): domain Eukaryota; kingdom Metazoa; phylum Arthropoda; class Insecta; order Orthoptera; family Acrididae; genus Schistocerca; species Schistocerca cancellata. The sequence goes on from NC_064633.1 coordinate 184,084,016, forward strand.
GCACTTGGACTTCAAATAACCAAAATACAGTTAAACTCCACCGGATGGTGGCCAAACTTTCGCCAATTCGAACACTCGTTGTTGCTCACAGGAATACCCCCAACAGCCAACCATGAAAACCAATGGCACAATGTGAACAGACTGGTTTCGGTAATTAAATCGCCACTCAATTTTGATGTCCTGGGTCGGTGAGCCACGAATCGTGTAGCAATCGGAACAACTCCGACACTACGAAGAGACCGTCAGCGGGCCCGGCCCACTGCGTCGTGTGGGAATTTCCTGGCTGATCCACGCCAACCGACCGACTGCCGCACACCGGCTAGCCGGAAGCTATAAGCACCAGACCAAAGATAGTGCACGGTGCGAATATCGATACGCACCGCTGCTGCCACACGTAGGAAGAGGAAGGACCACGGCATAACAGCAATAACCGTGGGAAACCAAACGCACAGTAACAGGCAAGGTTTAAACCAACGCATAAGCCGGGGCCAGCACGGCTCGAGTTATCCTTCCAAGTTCCCATTTTATTCTCAAGAACGTGCGCAGGAATAGCACCGCATTGTTAAAATGGTGCAGCGTCGTCCTAATACCAGCTCACGGCGACTTTCAGTACTGATCAGTGTGCGAGAACACGTGTATGGCAAACATTACCTGCGGAAAGCCATTTCAGATACAGCGTATCCACAATCTTCACATCAGTGACAATAACACATAATTTGAGTTTTGTCGTAGGTTAAAAGACAATTGTCATTTGCTTCCATTAATACTATTCACTGATGTAAACACTTTAACACGGAATGGAATCAACAACACACAGAACAATTGTCGATGGTCACAGGAAAATCCACAAGCTACAATGGAAACCAATGTCCAATTTCGTTTTTCGCTTGATGTTTGGTGCGCCACGACGGGTAACCTTTTGACAGGTCAGTTTACAAGAGTCTATGACAGGAAAGAATTAGTTACATTTTTTGGAAAATTCATTTGCTGAACACCTTGAGGACTTTCCTTGGCCACGCCGACTGCAATGTACTTCCACCTTCACAGGGACTCTCCATGTATTACCAGACCCGTATGAGGGAACACTCGACCTCACCTACCCTAATCGCTGAATTGGTCGTGGTAGTACAGTCAACTGGCCACCAAGACTGCCAGACCCTAAGCCATTACATTTTTGTATGTGGGGTTGAATGAAGGATGAGGTGCACAAACTAAAGGTTTGTTGAAATGGTTGATCGCATCATGGACGCAGCTACCCTCGTTAGGGAAAGCGCAGAGGCAGTCAGACAAGCAACACAACATGTTCTTCCAAGAGTGCACAAATGCACTGAAGTTGACTGTGGTATTAGAGGTAACGGTGTGTACAGCAGTATGGACCACCACCTCTAAAGGTCTCGCTGTATGGTGGTACAACATGCACTGTGTGGTTTGCATGAGCAATAAAAAGGGCGGAAATGATGTTTATGTTGTATAGGTTGCGGAACTCTTGGAAACAAGGCGATGCAAAACTTTTTTTGATGTGTGTTTTTTCTCCTTTTAACTGACAAAGTGCTTTCGCAACCTGTCAGCAGGATTCTAAAACGGTGCGTACGGCCAGCTTCTCATTACAGGAAATTCATGACGTGTTTCAAGATAGTTATCACTAACAACATATACACACTTTAGATGAATTTAAAACTAACGTTCATCAAGAAATTGATGCAATTTCTCAGAGGAACTACAATGTGTAATGAGCAATTTCCTGAGCAAGAGCCGGCCGGAGTGGCCGAGCGGTTCTAGGCGCTACAGTCTGGAACCGCGCGACCGCTGCGGTCGCATGTTCGAATCCTGCCTCGGGCATGGATGTGTGTGATGTCCTTAGGTTAGTTAGGTTTAAGTAGTTCTAAGTTCTAGAGGACTGATGACCTCAGAAGTTAAGTCCCATAGTGCTCAGAACCATTTGAACCTGAGCAAGAGTCAGAAATGTTTGGACGACGACGGGAGGCAGTTATAGCATGTGCTTGCGTAATATACGCAGGTAGCTTGCTTTCCTTTGTAAGCCTTTTCGTTATGTATGTAAGAAATAACTTGGGCGATGAACTGTTCCTTACCTACTGCAGAACTCGCATCACTGACGTAGCATTCGGCCTCGCCGGCCTGCCGCATGGCGCCAAAGTGGTTACATTAACGGTTGATCACTCTATTCTCTCCTGTCACGTTTCTCTCTCTCTCCTCCTGCCCCCATCTCCACCGTCATATACTCCTGCCGCCCTTCTCCATTTCCTCCTTACCGACCTACCTATCCGTTTGCTCTTCCCCCACCCATCTGTCTTTCCCTTTCTGCCGCCCTCTGTGTTCCTTCTCCACCTGCCCCTCTCTGTCAATCACATCTGTTCCTCTGCATTATTAGTTGTCTTTTTAGCAAATTACGTCGTTAATACGCTCATACTAGCACTAACCCATTACCTCAACAACAGACTCATTATTCCGTAGCTCATTCCTTAGCCAACACGGATAGAGTTAAACTTTCAACTGCCCAAAGTCATGAAACGACCATTAAAATTAATAAAGTGATACGGGGACACATTCAACAGCAAGTGGTTGGCCCACATGGGTATTCGAAGTAAAGCTCTGAAAACCCAACTCTTTGCACCATTAATAAAAAACGAGTTGGTCACAGAGCGATCATAATTAGGGCAGATAAGGGTAAATCCAGTATGTTAGGAAGGAGCGCCAATCAGTAGCCAAAGTACAGTTCATCGAGAAAGACAACGTTTCTCGCTGTAGATTCGATCCGACTGTAAAGTTTTTCGCTCAACTGAAGAAGCACACAGAATCTACTTCTTCCTTTCCCATCTCTTTTCAAGAGAGATCTCTCATACCTATGGATCCACAAGCAGCCAAGTTAAGAGCGGTTATCAGGTTGCGTACGACAGGTCTTCCGGCACGTCCGATCGTCAACGCCAGAAATGGTGTTGGCTACCAGGTAAAAAAGTTGTTAGCCAGTATTAATAGTATTAACAAGCAATATGTACACCCATGTAGCTTTTCACTACTCAACCGCGCAGATCTAATTTCCGTTCTACATTACTTTAACATTCCCACTGATGCCATCCTAGCATCTTCAAATGGTTCAAATGGCTCTAAGAACTATGGGACTTAACATCTGAGGTCATCAGTCCCCTAGACTCAGAATTATTTAAACCTAACTAACCGAAGGACGTCGCACGCTTCCATTCCAGAGGTAGGATTAGAACCTGCGACCGTAGCAGCGGACTGAAGCGCCTAGAACCGTTCGGCGACAGCGGCCGGCATAGTGTCTTCACACATTAAAAATAAGTATAATAATTTACCTACGTACCAAGTCCAGAATATTATTGCAGAAAATCTGCAAACCGACAGTAACCGCCTACTTGATGAAATTCATGAAATGCCGAAGTTGTAGGACTTGTTTTTAGTAGTAATGATGTCTAGTTCGGTGACTCGTTTTCCATTCAAAAACAGGGACTAGCAATGGGTTCTCCATTTTATTGCTATGTGACGAACATTTTTCTAAGTTTGAAACGATTTTGTGAAACGGCACCCGTTTTAAGGCGTAGATAACCTAGATTGGTTTCGGTATGTTGCTGATGTTCTATTACTATATGAGGTTCCCAATGAGTTTTCGTGTTCCCTAGTACGCTGAGTTTGCAGCCATCTGGATTTAATTTACATTCGAATCCAGTGTTAATGGTACACTGCATTACCTTGACCTCTTAATCACATTACGAAACAGTACTTTTGTTTTTGATACTTAGCGAAACCGTCAACCACCGACGCTGTGTTCCGCTGTTCTTCAAATCATCTTACGAAATGTAAAAATGTTGCCTTCCTTTCGCTTCTCCACCGCCTACATAAAGTTCCCTTAACCCTCAGGCGCCGACCGGAGTGGCCGAGCGGTTCTAGGCGCTACAGTCTGGAACCGAGCGACCGCTGCGGTCGCAGGTTCGAATCCTGCCTCGGGCATGGGTGTTTGTGATGTCCTTAGTTAGGTTTAAGTAGTTTTAAGTTCTAGGGGACTGATGACCACAGCAGTTAAGTCCCATAGTGCTCAGAGCCATTTGAACCATTTAACCCTCAGGCCTACGACCGTGAGGAACAACTTATAAAAAATGTTGTACTTGCTGAAAGTTACGATATAAAATTTGTTCACAATATTAACAAAGAAGAGAGAGATAATTTCTTCCACTAACCATTCCACGTTTTCTTCCATTTTATTTCCGGTTACGCAGGACAACATAACAAGAACTACCACCGCATACCAAAATACGGGCACTTTTCAGAAGCAATGGGTTAACGTTTACAAATGAATAACACAAATCCTGCATTTTTATCCCGCAGACTGTAGGTTCCAAACATACACAGGGAACAGTAAATCAGTAACCCATATAAGAAAACAGGGGTTCGTCCAATTTCCTGTAATGGCTGTTGTCTGAAGTACATTGGGCATACTGGTAGAAGTTTCGAATTTAGCTTTAAAGAAAATCTCAGTGTGAGCAGTTAGTACTCTCAAAGGCCAAATGGAAATAGTAGTTGCACTTTTCGTTATGCATTGAACGCGTGTGTGTTTACACACTGACGTTCAACACACAGTTAAAAGGCGAGTGAACTGCTATAATAAATATGGGTGAAAAAACGCTGGAAATTGGTCATCTGAAGTTGGCGATCGAGTAAACACATCTCCAGGACTACACACATGGACCAGTAACAATGGAAATCGCCTCTGAAGATGCTTTACAAATAAAAGAAGCGAAGCGCTTATCACAAAAAATCAACTATCTTTCATTTAGTTGCAGAAAAAAAAGGTTCAAATGGCTCTGAGCACTATGCGACTTCTGAGGTCATCAGTCACCTAGAACTTAGAACTAATTAAACCTACCTAACCTAAGGACATCACACACATCCATGCCCGAGGCAGGATTCGAACCTGCGACCGTAGCGGTCGCTCCGCTCCAGACTGTAGCGCCTAGAACCACACGGTCACTCCGGCCGGCATTTAGTTGCAAAAGATAGAATATACCTCCTTGAAAACTGAGCATATTGAAGAAAAAATTGTAGCATTCTTGAAAGAAGTAACTTTTCCTCGTAGACTGCGCATTTATTTTCGATTTAACACTTCGTTTCGTTATTAGCAGTTAGCTAATATTCCCGCTTGGGCATTGTCAACAAAATTATGACAACGGCATATGAAAAGGCAACATGTGATGTTAATCCTACACAGCCATAGTAGGTACGGGAAGAACAATGACAGACGTGTAGTTCATATGTAAAACGAAGAATGTGCAGCTCTAACGCCAGTTTTCTCATCGTACCAGTACACGTAACACTGTAAAATGCTTTGGCGTAGCTACTGGACTAGTAATGCACAACAACTTAAAATCTAGTAGAACGCATGGCAATGATCTTAGCAGCACAGCCTATGTGTATGCAGGGTGGGACAGGTAAGACAGGCCAGTCAAAATATATCCAGAATAAATAAATATATCGAGGTAAGGTTTCGCCAAGTTATAGCTGACAATATAGCGAATGTCCAGTTTTCACAAGTAATTTTTATCGCTTGGTCGCCGAATTACGACACTGACTTCGTTTCTTTTACGTAATGGATCTACACAGTATTTTCAAAGAAGCTCTAAGAGGACTTCAACAACATAATATGTACAGGACTTGAGCAAATAGTATCAAGATACCAGCGCCGCAATACACAGTCTTGCTCCCTCGGAGAAGAGGTTTCACACACGTCAGGCATATTATAGCAAACGTAAGCAAACATGTAACTCAGGCTACAGATCGTGTGTTTATTATAATGGCTGTTATGCCAAGTGCTGAAACTGTTGATCTTAAGCACTGCTAAACCACATACAGTGATTATGAAGAAACATTGCACGTTGAATTTAATCTGCAGCCAGATTAGTTGCACCACAGCCCCGTGTTATAAGGAATTTCATTCTGTCGGGAGTCGTTGGTGTTTCCTAACAGACATCTTGTTTCAGCTTTCACCATATATAAAGTGTCTAGAAGCGTTAAAGCGTGGTGAGTGTGAAGAGAATTTTGCATTTCCTGAACGTCCTTTCCAATGATCTCCAAATGTTCTCTTCAGAGGGGCGGAATGTGAAGGACATCCGTCGTGCTGGTACCACGCAGGAGTGTTATCCAATAACTGCGGCAACAGTATATCCTAGGAACTCGATACACATCAGTGTGCAAAGTTTAAACAGGTTTGTGCCTAGTAAGTGGCTTAAGGGCGTTTGTGCCTAGTAAGTGGCTTAAGGGCGGAAAAAGACCCATCGTGGTTTAGCAAGGAAATTCGGAAAATGCTGAGGAAGCAAAGACTGTTGCACCCTCGATACGAAAGATAACAGACAAATGATGACGGGCAAAGCTTAGTAGTGATTCGTGCGTCTGTAAAAAGATCTACGCACGTATACAGCAAACTATCAGCGTTATATCTTAGCAGAACATCTCGCCAAGAACCGAAGAAAATCCTGGTCCTAAGCAAAATCGCTAAGCAGGTCTAAGGTCCATCCAGTCACTCGTTGACCAGCCTGATGTTGCAAATGAAGATAGCAAAACAAAATCAGAAGTTTTAAATTCCGCGTTTAAGAAATAGTTCACTCAATAGAATCGTACGGGGTGTTCAAGACGTGTCTTCGCAGTGCCGTATAATTGTTCGCCTGCCTGGGTTACTTGCCTTCAAGTAGACTGTCCCAGCATTTCACTGTTTCGTTTATCTCAGCCAGCGTCAGTAGTATCGTTGGTGTGTGTCGTTACGTGTTGACGTGAATGTTTAGTTTTTGTCACTGTTAAAATGCTAACCATTGAAGAACGTGTGTTTTTAGTCGAACAAGAGTGCAAAGCTGGCGGTAAATCACAGTTTCAGTTCGTCAAACATTTTGTTCAGTATTCCCGGAGACAACACTCCCACATCGCGATACTGTATGTTAGGAAGGAGCGCGAATAAGTAGCCAAAGTACAGTTCATTGAGAAAGACAACGTTTCTCGCTGTAGATTTGATTAACAAATTTCGATGTACGGGTTGAGTGACAGATGCACCGAGAAGTGGTCGTCCTAGCGTTTTGTCTAAGGATAAAGTACTCGACATTTCCGATAAAATATCCAGGAGTCCGAACAATTCAGTAAGAAAACTCGCCCAGGAAATCGATGTTAGTGTCGCAAAGGCCCACACAGCTGTAAGGCCCACACAGCTGTAAGGAAAAAATTAGAACTTTGCCCACACAAAGTGACAGTCGTGCAAGAACTGAAAAATACTGATCATGGCAAGAGACTGCATTATTGTCATTGGTTCAAAAATTTCGTTCAACAAAATGGAAGGGATATTCTTAATGAAACGTTTTTCACTGATGAGGCGTGGTTTCATTTATCCAGGTACATGAACTCAAAAAATTATCGTATGTGGAGTACTGCATATCCATTGTGTATTCATGAGGAACCACTTCATTCTGTGAAAATAGGAGTTTGAATTGGAAATTCTAGACGTCGGACTGTGGCTCCCATATTTTTCAACGAAACAATAAACGCGCAACGATACTGAATTGATATTCTGTACCCATTTATAGGAGAACTTGTGTTAAGTGAAATACTGAACGGTTATTTTCATAAGATGGTGCAACCGCGCATACAACTCGCGTTTCAATGCCACTGCTTGCTGATTTTTTGGTGACCGCATAATTTCCAAGGGATTTAGGCCTCCACGATCGCCTGACCTAACACCACCTGACTTTTTCTTCTGGGGTGCAGCGAACGCATCTGTCTATAAAAACCGTCCAAAATCCATCGATGAATTGAAAACTGCAATATCCACTTTGACTGCTTCTGTTACAGAAGAAATGTTAGAGCTTGTGTTTGGAAACATGATTAGACGAATTGTGTATTCAACAACAAGTGGGACACTTTCAACATTTAATGTGAAAATTTGTAAGTAAATATTCAATAAATTAATAACCTGTATTTCACTATGTTTCATTTCGGTATATTCACTGTGGCTTACGGCACGCGCGGCTAGCAATCATATGGCACTGCGGAGAGACTTTTTGAACACCACGTATAAACATTCCGTAGTTTGACCATAGAACAGAGTCTCGAATGGACGACATAGTAGTAAGCATCCCTAGCGTGGAGGTACGACTCACAGAACTGAAAACAAGTAAGTCGAAAAGTCCGGATCGAATTCCAAATCGGTTTCACAAAGAATACGGCACTGGCCCATTACTTAACTTGCATTTATCGCGAATTTCTCGCTTAGAACAAAGGCCCAAGCGACTGGAAAAAAGCGCCCGACTCCTGTATATGTTGTTGGTGTTGTTGTGGTCTTCAGTCCTGAGACTGGTTTGATGCAGCTCTCCATGCTACCCTATCCTGTGCAAGCTTCATCTCCCAGTACTTACTGCAACCAACATCCTTCTGCATCTGCTTAGTGTATTCATCTCTTGGTCTCCCTCTACGATTTTTACCCACCACGCTGCCCTCCAACGCTAAATTTGTGATCCCTTGATGCCTCAGAACATGTCCTACTAACCGGTCCCTTCTTTTCGTCAAGTTGTACCACAAACTCCTCTTCTCCCCAAGCCTATTCAATAATTCCTCATTAGTTACGTGATCTACCCATCTAATCTTCAGCATTATTCTGTAGCACCACATTTCGAAAGCTTCTATTCTCTTGTCCAAACTATTTATCCTCCATGTTTCACTTCCATACATGGCTACACTCCATACAAATACTTTCAGAAACGACTTCCTGACACTTAAATCAATACTCAATGTTAACAAATTTCTCTTCTTCATAAACGCTTTCCTTGCCATTGCCAGTCTACATTTTATATCCTCTCTACTTCGACCATCGTCAGTTATTTTGCTTCCCAAATAGCAAAACTCCTTTACTACTTTAAGTGTCTCATTTCCTAATCTAATTCCCGCAGCATCACCCGACTTAATTCGACTACATTCCATTATCCTCGTTTTGTTTTTGTTGGTGTTCATCTTATATCCTCCTTTCAAGACACTGTCCATTCCGTTCGACTGCTCTTCCAAGTCCTTTGCAGTCTCTGATAGAATTACTGTGTCATCAGCGAACCTCAAAGTTATTATTTCTTGTCCATGGATTTTAATACCTGCTCCGAATTTTTCTTTTGTTTCCTTTAGTGCTTGCTCAATATCCAGATTTAATAACATCGGGGAGAGGCTACAACCCTGTCTCACTCCCTTCCCAACCACTGCTTCCCCTTCATGCCCCTCAACTCTTATAACTGCGATCTGGTTTCTGTACAAATTGTAAATAGCCTTTCGATCCCTGTATTTTACCCCTGCCACCTTCAGAATTTAAAAGAGAGTATTCCAGTGAACATTGTCAAAAGCTTTCTCTAAGTCTACAAAAGCTAGAGACGTAGGTTTGCCTTTCCTTAATCTTTCTTGTAACATAAGTCGTAAGGTCAGTATTGCCTCACGTGTTCCCATATTTCTACGGAATCCAAACTGATCTTCCCCTAGGTCGGCTTCTACCAGTTTTTCCATTCGTCTGTAAAGAAATCGCGTTAGTATTTTGCAGCTGTGTCTTAGTAAACTGATTGTTCGGTAATTTCCACATCTGCTTTCTTTGGGATTGGAATTATTATATTCTTCTTGAAGTCTGACGGTATTTCGCCTGTCTCATACATTTTGCTCACCAGATGATGGAGTTTTGTCAGGACTGGCTCTCCCAAGGCCGTCAGTAGTTCTAATGGAATGTTGTCTACTCCCGGGGCGTTGTTTCGACCCAGGTCTTTCAGTGCTCTGTCAAACTCTTTACTGAGTATCGTATCTCCCATTTCATCTTCATCTACATCCTCTTCCATTTCCATAATATTGTCCTCAAGTACATCGCCTTTGTATAGATTCTCTATATACTCCTTCCACCTTTCCGCTTTCCCTTCTATGCTTAGAACTGGGTTTCCATCTGAGCTCTTGATTTGCATACAAGTGGTTCTCTTTTCTCCAAAGATTTCTTTAATTTTCCTGTAGGCAGTATCTATCTTACCCCTAGTGAGATAAGCCTCTACTTCCTTACATTTGTCCTCTAGCCATGTCTGCTTATCCATTTTGTAATTCCTGTCGATCTCATTTTTGAGACGTTTGTATTCCTTTTTGCCTGCTTCATTTACTGCATTTTCGTATTTTCTCCTTTAATCAATTAAATTCAGTATTTCCTCTGTTATCCAAGGATTTCTACTAGCCCTCGTCTTTTTACCTACTTGATCCTCTGCTGCCTTCACTACTTCATCCCTCAGAGCTACCCATTCTTCTTCTGCTGTACTTCTTTCGCGCATTTCTGTCAATTGTTCCCTACTGTGTATAAGGAGGGTAAAAGAACGAACCGGCAAAATTATATATCTATATCCCGAACATGGGTTTACTACAGAATTGTAGAACATATTCTGAATTCGAATATAATAAATTTTCTAGAGATTGAAAAGCTTATGTCCGCGAATCAGCACGGTTTCAGAACATTGCTCGAGTGAAACTCAGCTAGCCTTTTTCGCATATGACATATTGCCAACTATGGATGAAGGGTAACAAACAGATTCCATATTTGTAGATTTTTCGAAAAGCATTTTGACGCGACGCTCCACTGCAGACTGTTAACGAAGGTAGGAGTGTACAGCGTAGGTACTCAGATGTGTGCGTGACTCGAAGACTTCTTACGTAAGAGAACCCAGTCTGTTGTCCTCGACGGGGAGTGTTCATGAGAGAAAAAGGTATGGTCATTAGTGCCCCAGTGCAGTTTGATAGGACCGAGATTATGTTATATAAATGACCTAGCGTGCAGTATGGGCGGCATTCTGCAGCTGTTTGGCGATGATGTTGTGGTTGCACGGGAATATGTCGAACATGAGTGGCTATAGGATGATACAAGATGTCTTAGATACAATTTGTAGTTGGTGTGACGAATAGCAGCTGGCGCTAAATGTAGAAAAATGTGGGTAAATTCTGACGACTAGGAAAAACAAACCCTAATGGTCGGTTACAGCCTTAGTGGCGCCCTGCTTGACACAGTCACGTCTTTGAAATATCTGGGCCTATTGTTGCACTGCGATATGAAATGGAACGAGCATGTGAGCACTGTGGTAGGGAAAGCTAATGGTCGAATTGGCTTATTACAAGAATTTTTTGAAAGTGTGGTTCGCCTGTAAAGGAGACCGCGTATACTTAGGACGCTAATGAGACATATTTCTAAATACTGCTCGAGCGTTATGATCCGCACCGGGGGCCATATGTCTATCTTTCCGCCATTTTGCCGATCAGTTCGGTACGCGAGCGCACCGAACGCTGTTGTTTTTGAGAGAGAGCCCCAACATTATTCAGTAAGCATTTAGAAAGCTGTGCCGAACGGTCCTAGTGAATCGAAAAGCTATCAGTTCTCCTCCTACCAACCAATGAAAAGCAATCTGCCTCAGATCCGTGCATGGACACTGCAGCGCCACGAACTCGTGATGATGCTTCACAAATAAAAGAAGCGAAATGCGTATGGGGATAAACTGCCTTCAATTAGTTGCATAGACGGAACACATCTCCACGAACCCAAAACATTGTTAAAGTGAGTGTCAAAGATTAAGAAAATGCATAGAATGTGGTTGTAACTCGCTCCAAGAGATTCAAATGGTTCAAATGGCTCTGAGCACTATGGGACTTAACATCTACGGTCATCAGTCCCCTAGAACTTAGAACTACTTAAACCTAACTAACCTAAGTACATCACACAACACCCAGCCATCACGAGGCAGAGAAAATCCCTGACCCCGCCGGGAATCGAACCCGCGAACCCGGGCGTGGGAAGCGATAACGCTACCGCACGACCACGAGAGGGGGGCAAGAGATTCAAATGATGAATTAGCCTACTTCCCTATATGATAAATCAAAGATTTGGTTAATAAAAACAAAATTTTAAAAAATCGCCTTTTTGAGAGCGTGTAGCGAGTGAAGCTGTAGAAGTTCGTTGTAGTTTATAACACGCATCTGATGAGTCAATATGTTTCATATGTGGTGATGTGGTATGAAAATATTGTGGCCGGAACGTTCCATGTCTGTCTACTGTTGCTAAGGATTCGATCGCAGATAAATACTTGTGACAAGCTAGAGTATAAAGAAGATTGCTGGTAGTTTCATTCGCAGTAATTTACGTTGCGCTCTTAGATTCCTGTCTGACCACACTCTCGGAAATCGCTACATATTCGGAAAAAAATGGTGATTTATTTGTGACAAGTAGTAGTATAAATATCACTTTCAGTTATTTCAGACTCAGTAGTTTCATCTTTCAGTTCTTAAACGTATGGAAGTCACGAAATCAGAGGTACTCATTACTGAGAAAGCGCGCTCTTATGTGTAAATTACAATTAATATTTCAGAAACATGCTTAACTTTGACGATTAAGGAAGTCTCAGAATGTTGCAAACACGAAGCGGAAAAAAAGTATTTTCGCATCCAGCGGTATACTATCCTGTGCCCTCTGCTACGGCAATTCGCCACCTTATCAACTTCGCTACTACAACTCGCATTTTATGTAATTCCATCCGAGAGAGACGCAGGCTGACTTCGTTGCCGAATGACCCAGGCGTAAGCCGGAAATGCATGGAATTTTGGAAGGCACAAAGTTCTTTTGCATTGTTACTTAAAAGTTTTAAACGAGTTTCGATAGTTAATAAATAAACCATTTGTGGAAGTACTTTCAGCTAACACTGTTGTGATACACGTAAGCAGAGCCGACCTTTTGAAATGTAAAGATTTTTTAAACTCATAATTAAGTAAGAAACAGGTATTATGTGAGAATATTGACCGAAACTGTTTTTTTATGTTATAATCATTCACAGTAACAACAATACAAACCATATTTGTAACAAAGGAAAATAGTCTATTATGAGCATACTTTCCACCCAGATGCGTTCTGGTGATTCTTCAGTAACACAATCACTAAATCCGAAGCTAAAACGGCTCAGTATGTTTAAAATAAACTCTAGGTGTAAATAAACCACACCAAACCGAACAAGAAGGCCATACTGAAATTCAAAACCTCTCGGTACCGTTGTCGAAAAATCAGCAGGAGGACGGATCGGTATCAGGTCTCAGGAGCTTACTGAATAGGAACTTCGGATAAAAAACCGAAATTGACGTCACTACCGAGGCTAACCTATTGCACCGATCGGTATGAACGATACAGAATAGGGCCCCAGATCGGGTTAAAGGAAGACATAGAAGCAACTCAGATATCGGCGGCTAAATTTGTTACCGGTAGGTTCGAATAAGATGGTTTGGGAACGCAAATGGGAATCCCTGGAGGGAAGGCGAAGTTCTTTTCGACAAACACTAGAGAGAAAATTTAGAGAACCGGAATTTACTGTTGACTGCAGAAAGAGCCTGCTGCCGCCACCATAAATTTCACCATAAATTTCGCGTAAGAATCACGAAGATACGGTACGAGAAATTAGAGCTCGTGTGGAGGCGTACAGACGGTCGTTGTTCCCCTGCTGTATCTTCGAGTGGAACAGGAAAGGAAACGATGAGAAGTGTGGTATATAGTACCCTCCGCCACATATATCACTGTAGCTTGCAACCTACGTGTGTAGAAGGAGGATATACACTACTCGCCATTAAAACTGCAACACCAAGAAGAAATGCAGATGATAAACGGGTATTCATTGGACAAATATATCATACTAGAACTGACATGTGATTACATTTTCACGCAATTTGGGTGCACAGATCCTGAGAAATCAGTTCCCAGAACAACTACGTCTGGCCGTAATAACGGCCTTGATACGCCTGGGCATTGAGTCAAACAGAGCTTGGATGGCGCGTACAGGTACAGCTGCCTATGCAGCTTCAACACGATACCACAGTTCGTCAAGAGTAGTGACTGGCGTATTGTGACGAGCCAGTTGCTCGGCCACCATTGACCAGACGTTTTCAATTGGTGAGAGATCTGGAGAATGTGCTGGCCATGGCAGCAATCGAACATTTTCTGTATCCAGAAAGGCCCGTACAGAACCTGCAACATGCGGTCGTGCATTATCCTGCTGAAACGTAGGGTTTCGCAGGGCTCGAATGAAGGGTAGAGCCACGGGTCGTAACACATCTGAAATGTAACGTCCACTGTTCAAAGAGCCGTCAATGCGAAGAAGAGGTGATCGAGACGTGTAACCCATACCATCACGCCGGGTGATACGCCAGTATGGCGATGACGAATACACACTTCCAATGTGCGTTCACCGCGATGTCACCAAACACGGATGCGACCATCACGATGCTGTAAACAGAACCTGGATTCATCCGAAAAAATGACGTTTTACCATTCGTGCACCCAGGTTCGTCGTTGAGTACACCATCGGAGGCGCTCCTGTCTGTGATGCAGCATCAAGGGTAACCGCAGCCATGTTCTCCGAGCTGAGTCCATGCTGCTGCAAACGTCGTCCAACTGTTTGTACAGATGGTTGTTGTCTTGCAAACGTCCCCATCTGTTGACTCAGGGATCGAGACGTGGCTGCACGATCCGTTACAGCCATGCAGATAAGATGCCTGTCATCTCGAGCGCTAGTGATACGAGGCCGTTAGTATCCAGCACGGCGTTCCGTATTACCCTCCTGAACCCACCGATTCCACATGCTGCTAACAGTCATTGCATCTCGACCAATGCTAGCAGCAATGTCGCGATACGACAAACCGCAATCGTGATAGGCTACAATCCGACCGTTATCAAAGGCTGAAACGTGATGGTACGCATTTCTCCTCCTTACACGAGGCATCACAACAACGTTTCACCAGGCAACGCCGGTCAACTGCTGTTTGTGTATGAGAAATCGGTTGGAAACATTCCTCATGTCAGCACGTTGTAGGTGTCGCCACCGGTGACAACCTTGTGTAAATGCTCTGAAAAGTAATAATTTGCATATCACAGCATCTTCTTCCTGTTGGTTAAATTTCGTGTCTGTAGCACGTCATCTTCGTGGTGTAGCAATTTCAAAGGCCAGTAGTGTATTTAGATTCTCATCAATAAAACAGGGATCAACAACGCGGGGCTTGGAAAAAAACTCACTGAACATTGATGGACCAAGAGCTGTTTGCGTCAGCGTGGACTTTAAACTGGCGATTAGTGCATATTGCAAAGACTGACTTGTCCCTTGTCTGTAAACGACGCTTCGATGTGCCGCATAACTTTGCAGTTTTCGTATAATTGATTCGCCTCGACGGGCAACGAGTCCCTCTTCCTGAGTGAGGATGTACTAGTACGTCCGACCTCCTGCGGGAATCTACTAGTACAAGCATAGAGGACACGTACATGGACTGCGAGTAGATGGCACTCGGTGGGAATGTGGTTCAGGCGAGAGGCGTGCGTAGATAGTCCGCGCATGAGCGACAGACATTGTGTCCGGGTGGCGCAGTGGCTAATGCAACTGCCTACTAAACAGGAAATCCCCGATTAGAAACCCGATTCGCCACACATTTTCACTCGTTGCTGATGCTTCCGACTCAAGTCCTGATGCAGCTGACTAGTTCTTTCCGTTCTTTTCTCACCCCCTCCACCTTCAATTTACGTAGATGTAACTAGTTTGGGAAGTCATTGCCTTGTAGCTGTAGATGCAGCGAAATTTACTTGGCGTAAGCTGCACCTCGATATATTTATTCATTTTGGAAATATTTGCGGTGGCCTGTCTTAGCTGACTCACGTCGATTGTTACTTACATATTGCTTCTATAAATATGAATTTTCGTATATAACTGTTTGTTAAGTAGAAAATTATTGGCATATTTAATTTTGAACAACTGGAAACTAAGGCAGAGAGGTAAGCCGGCCGGCCGCGGTGGCCGAGCGGTTCTAGGCGCTCAGTCCGGAACCGCGCGACTGTTACGGTCGCAGGTTCGAATCCTGCGTCGGGAATGGATGTGTGTGATGTCCTTAGGTTGGTTAGGTTTAAGTAGTTCTAAGTTCTAGGGGACTGATGACCTCAGATGTTAAGTCCCATAGTGCCCAGAGCCATCTGAACCATTTCACTTGCTTCTAAGCTAACTTCTACAAAAAATACGTTATTTTAATGCTTCACACCAGTGCATTTTGAGTAAATCGTTCAGAAATCATTACACTGCAGCCGTGAGAGTTCCGCCGAGATACCTAGCGCTACATACGAGAGCACCGATGCAAGGGAATGTCTGTCTGGTTCTCTCTCTCTCTCTCTGTGTGTGTGTGTGTGTGTGTGTGTGTGTGTGTGTGTGTGTGTGTGTGCGTGTGTGTGTGTGTGTGCGGCCGGAATGTGCGCTTCCCAAGTCCCTGGCAACTTGTTTTTCTTCGGGACGACTTTGGGTTTGCGATCGACGTCTGCTGCTCAGCCCCAGTTCTTCCGGCGGACCGCCCACTCCAACAACACGCAGAGCTCGCCACCGTCCGCTGGCGTACTACAAGTCTCCACCGAATACTGTCTTTCCGTGCCTGTGCAAATGACAGCTTATTCTTTTTTGCCGTTTTTACGTGTTTGGACAGATTTCGGTAAGCTGCAGAATAAAAATTTACCTGCAAAGTTTGTAAGGTTCCTGCTAGGCTTGAAAATTAATTACCTATCAAATTCAATCTGTAAATGCCCTGTTTTGCCACCTCATATACAATGTTTCGACTCACTAATCAAATTAGTAATGCAGTTTTATAGGAAACAGTTTGTGGAAGATTACCTAGTCAGTGAACGCTTTTTTTTAGTCTAACGATTTTCAGTGCCCACAGAAAAATGAAAATAGAATTTATGCAGGAATGAGCAATCGTACCAAACATTTCACCAAACATACAAATGTTTAAGTAACGTGATACCGACCCAATCTGTTTCAATGGCCGGCCGGAGTGGCCGAGCGGTTCTAGGCGCTACAGTCTGGAACCGCTCGACCGCTACGGTCTAGCCGGCCGGTGTGGCCGTGCGGTTCTAGGCGCTTCAGTCTGGAACCCCGTGACCGCTACGGTCGCAGGTTCGAATCCTGCCTCAGGCATGGATGTGTGTGATGTCCTTAGGTTAGTTAGGTTTAATTAGTTCTAAGTTCTAGGCGACTGATGACCTCAGAAGTTAAGTCGTATAGTGCTCAGAGCCATTTGAACCATCTTATGTCTAGACCATACTTTTATTTTGCCAAGAACCTCAAGCTTTTCGACTTTACGTCATTTTCAACGGCAGTGTTATGTCAGTTATATAAAATTGTTCATAGATATATTGTATCACGTCAACGATCACGAGACAAGTGCAAAATGTGAGAATGTTGACGTGGTACAATGTATGTACGAACAATTTTGTATAACTGACATAACACTGCCACTGGAAATGACGTATAGTCAAAACGCGTAAGGTTCTTGGAAAAATGAAAGTGTTGTCTAGTCATAAGAAAAGTTATCAAAAGTGGATACCAATAAATTTCAACAAGTATCTTTTTTGATTAGTATTCATGTGACCTAATTCTAGGGTGTCAATAGCGACAATTTTCTTGTGAGGAACGAGCTGAGAAACCGAGTGTGACGCTGACTGCCGCCAACACACATTTCGCGTAAGGACGACGAAGATAAGCTACGAGAAATTAGGGCTCTTACAGAGTACGGAGGCATACAGACAGTTCTTTTCCCCTCGCTTTATTTGCGAATGGAACAAGAAAGAAAATGACTAGTAATAGTACATGATATCAAAAATGGTTGAAATGGCTCTGAGCGATATGGGACTTAACTTCTGGGGTCATCAGTCCCCTAGAACTCAGAACTACTTAAACCTAACTAACCGAAGGACATCACACATATCCATGCCCGAGGCAGGATTCGAACCTGCGACCGTAGCGGTCGCGCGTTCCAGACGGTAGCGCCTAGAACCGCTCGGCCACTCCGGCCGGCGTACGTGGAATCCTCCACCACGCACCGTACTGTGGCTTGATTTTATTTATTTTATTTACACTTCAATTTCCGTAGGGCCAAATTGAGGAGCAAGGCCATGGAACGTGTCAGTATATGAAATTAAAACGTAAAAGTAATAACAGATAAAAATATAATGTTTATGAACATAAAAAAGTCAAGCCATAAGTTTACGTAAATGCAATCAACAATACGACGTAAGAATCAGCATGATTTTTCAAGGAACTCCTCGACAGAATAGGAGTGACCCATGAGGAAACTCTTCAGTTTCGATTTGACAGCGCGTAGATTACTGCTAAGATTTTTGAATTCATGTGGTAGCTTATTGAAAATGAATACAGCAGTATACTGCAGACCTTTGTGCACAAGAGTTAAGGAAGTCCGATCCAAATGCAGGTTTGATTTCTACCAAGTATTCACCGAATAAGCTAATATTGTTAACAAGAAATGACAGTAAGGATATATTGAGAGGCCAATGTCAAAACACCCAGTCTCGTGAACAGGGTTCGACAAGACGTTCGTGAACTTACACCATTTATTCCCCAAACCGCTAGTTTCTGAGCCAAAAATATCCTTTTAGAATGGGAAGGGTTTCCCCAAAATATATTACCATACAAGATAAGCGAATGAAAATAAGCAAAGTAGACTAATTTTCGTGTCGAATGATCACTTACTTCAGATGCCGTTCGAATAGTAAAAATAGCAGCATTAAGTCTTTGAACAAGATCCTGAACGAGGGCTTCCCACGACAGTTTACTATCTATTTGAACACCTAGAGATTAGTTTCACTAATCATATGCCCATTCTGTGAAATTAAAACGTAGAGTTTCATTGAATTGTGTGTTAGAAGCTGTAATAACTGAATCTTACTGTGATTTAGCATTTTCTACAAGCCACGAACTTATGTCATGAACTGCACTATTTGAAGCCGAGCCAATGTTGCATACAACATCCTTTACTACCAGGCTAGTGTCATCAGCAAACAGAAATATTTTAGAGTTACCTGTAATACTAGAGGGCATATCATTTATATAAATAAGGAAGAGGAGTGGCCCTAACACTGATCCCTGGGGCACCCCCCACTTGACAGTACCCCACTCAGACCCCACGTCAAAGCTATTATCAACATTGCGAATAATGACCTTTTGCTGCCTATTGCTAAAGTAAGAGGTGAACCAATTGTGAGCTACTCCCCGTATTTCGTAATGGTCCAACTTCTGGAGCAATATTTTGAGATCAAGACAATCAAATGCATTAGTTAAATAAAAAAAAATATGCCTAGCATTCGAAACCTTTTGTTTAACCCATCCAGTACCTAACAGAGAAAAGAGAATATAGCATTTTCAGTTGTTAAGCGACTTCTAAAGCCGAACTGTACATTTGATAGCAAATCGTGTGATATAAAATGATCAATTATCTTTACATACACAGCCTTTTCAATAACTTTAGCAAACAATGATGGCATAGAAATAAGTTTAAAATTGTCTACATTATCCCTTTCTCCTTTTTTATAAAGCGACTTTTCTACTGAGTACTTTAATCTTTCAGGGAACTGGCCATTCCTAAAGGAAAAAAAAAATATGGCTAATACAAGGCTAACATGCGCATCGCAGTAATTTAATATTCTGCTAGCCACTCCATCATATCCATGAGTGTCCTTAGTCTTCAGTGATTTAATTACTGACTCAATCTCCCCTTGTCTGAATAACAGAGAAGTATTTCAGAAATCAATCTCGGAAAGGCATTTGCCAAGAGTGTTATATGATTTCCTGTATAAGTTTTAATTTAATTCACCAGAAATGCTCAAGAAATGATTGTCAAATACTGTACATAAATTTGATTTATCAGTAACAGAAATATTTTACTACGAACTGACTTTATATCGTCGACCTTGTGCCGTTGCCAGACACTTCCTTTACAACTGAGCATATGGTTTTAATTTTATCCTGTGTATTAGCTATTCTATTCACGTATCACATACTCTTTGCCTTCCTAATAACATTTTTAATCACCTTACAGTACTGTTTGTAATGGGCTACGTCAGCTTGATGGTGACTACTTCTAACATTTTGATATAATTCCCGCTTTGTTCTAATGATGTCCTTATCCCACTAGCCAGCCATCCAGGTTGCCTTTTACTGCTAGTACCCCGTTTATAGCGTTCTAATGAGAATTACGCTTAAAGAGCATGAGAAATGCGTCAAGGAAAGCATTATATTTCTTATCTATGTTATCGGCACTATAAACATCCTGTCACTCTTTTTTCTTGACGAGGTTTAAAAAACTCTGTATTGCCGTTGGATTAACTTTGCTACACATTTTGTAATTATATGTGACATTTGTCTGTGTACAAGAGCCTTTTAGTGTTAAAATTTGTGCATCATTGTCTGAAAGGCCATTCACCCTTTTACTAACAGAATGTCCATCTAGTAATGAAGAATGAATAAAAATATTGTGTATGGCTGTGCTACTGTTCCCCTGCACCTTAGTTGGAAAAAACAGTGTGCATCGGATCATATGAATTTAGGAGATCTAGCAACATCCGCTTTCTTGCACACAATCATATACAAAATTAATATAGAAGTCACTACATATAACTAATTTCTGGTACTTCCTATAATGTAAATCAAGAACCATCTCTGGTTTGAGTAGAAATGCCCTGATGTCAGAGTCAGGGGAGCTATATACAGTAAAAATTAGAAGTTTAGTTTCATAAAATTCAACAGCCCCTGCACAGCATTCAAATATCTGTTCAGTTCAGTGCAGTGCCGTCATACGTCTATGGACTCAAATCAAATACTGCTTTTTACGTACATGGCCACTGCCCCACTTCGCAAGGATCTCATTGAAAAACAGCCAGGTATCCTGGTAAAGGAAGCCTTACAATTGTAAAATTATCTATGTGGTGCTCCGATATACCAATAATTTGGTCGGCCGGAGTGGCCGAGCGGTTCTAGGCGCTTCAGTCTGGAACCGCGTGACCGCGCACACATCCATGCCTCGGGCATGGATGTGTATGACGTCCTTAGGTTAGTTAGGTTTAAGTAGTTTTAAATTCTAGGGGCTGATGACCTCAGATGTTAAGTTACATAGTGCTCAGAGCCATTTTAACCAATTTTGAACCAATAATTTTAGAGTCAACATCTATAAGCGATTCCCCAACTTTATCTCCAATACCTCTTATATTTTACCGAGCGAGGTGGCGCAGCGATAAGCACACTTCCCTCGCATTCGGGAGGACGACGGTTCAATCCTGCGTCCGGCCATCCTCATTTAGGTTATCCGTGATTTCTCTAAATCAGGCAAATGCGGGGATGGTTCCTTTGAAAGCACACGGCCGACTTCCTTCCCCGTCCTTCCCTAATCCGATGAGACCGATGACCTCGTTGTTTGGTCTCTTCCCCCAAACAATCGAATCCAATCCTCTTATATTTTGATGAAATATGCTAATTCATTCTCTAGTTGGAAACATGACGACCTCTGAAGGTGATTCCTTAGTTAGAGGGACTTCCTGTAAGCAGGTGTACCTATCAGCTGATTTCAGTCTAAAAAAGATGCAGCTCTAACACCAACTACTATAGGAATTTTTCCATGAATGATGCGACAACCACCCACTACACTGTCACCTATGAGCTTGCCAGCCTCCCTTTCCCATACCTTTTGAGGTGCAGGCCATGCCTAGTGAAACCCAATCTACTGATAGACTCAACCAGTACCACTGAAATGTGACCCATGCCCTCTGCCATGAGCGCCATCCCCAGCCCCATGTTAACGCGCCTAACAGCCACATTAAGATGAGGCCGATCATGACGCTGAAACAGTTGCACGAAATGCACGTTAGTACCACCAGTTTGAGTAGCTATCGGTGAGTGTACTTTGAAAATCTCTATATGACAGGGGTATGTCGGTCGAAAATAAATGCTACACCCTTATCACCAGTTGGTCTGCACGTTCGTTGCCCTAACCATTCTAATTATAGATAAATCAGCTGGCGCAGTTTCTTTGCTGTAACGGGACTTTTAAAGTGTTTCCGTCGGCTGTCTTCGCAAGAGACTGTAGGGCACTCGTCTAGCCATTACCTATTTGGTCTTTGTCTACTTGTAAATAACACTGGCTTCGTCTGTCGCGCTGTGCAGACGGTAAGCCAGGCCGCAGCCGGGAGGCGGGCGCGCATGCGCAGTGGGCGGTGCCGCGTGCTGGCGGAGCCTCAGCCGGCGCGCCGCCGGCAGTGTGTTGCGGGCTGCCGCAGCGACAGGAGCGGGCCCGTGTCTTCTCGTCTTCGCGCCGCCGCCCCAGCGCCGTGACGTACGTAAAACACAGCGCACCGCTGACAGCTGCCCAACACGTGCCTGGCAAAAACACCTCACGGAAGCCACAATTTTTTAGAACCTTTCAATGTCCATCCATCTACGATATAGACTGACTTGTTCCCTTTCTTTTCTTTTTTTTTGTAATTCTATTCCAGAGTATCTGCTACACATTTAGTATATAGTGAATATTTGACGTATGTCTTTCATAAGATATTTTAGCTGTTTTTCTACATTCAAATTGTGTAACACTAAACTCTCAGCAGCTATAATATTACAATTTCGTGACAAAGCGAAAAACCCGTCAAAATTATTTACTAATTTATCTGTCTGCAATAATTTTCCTGGTAAGTTTATGCATACGGCGAACTGCTAGTGTCACCTTTCCTGTAATTCAAAAGCGATAAACTTTCTGTACGTTTAGTTGTTATTAAGGGATAACAAAAACGGTGCAGTCTTATGACGACGATAAAAGTAACAACTTCAGTCACAAATTTCTGTTAATAAACTCACGATGGATAATAAAAGACTGAATTTCCACATATTGAAAACTTAGAAAGAGCAATCTGTGTTTACTTGGGAAAAACTTTCAATAGTTACTATCGTATAAATTGCTTCTTATAGTTGCCAACCGGTCTTGTCAGTTGTAACTGTCATCTTCTGGTCTTCAAACGCTTTTGTTATGACACGTCCTCCATTGTTAGTATCTCATGCTATCATGGTTGATAACATACAGTGTATAATACGATTGTTATTATTATACAATTACTTGAATAACGTGCTTATTTTATCCACGGTAATGACACGGCATTAAGTACTAACTCACAATGGAACACGTTTCATAAAAAAAATTTTTTTCAAGACCGAAATATGACAGTCGCGATTGTCAAAACAAATTGTCAAAAAAAAAAAAAAAAAAAAAGGTTCAAATGGCTCTGAGCACTATGGGACTTAACATGTATGGTCATCAGTCCCCTAGAACCTAGAACTACTTAAACCTAACTAACCTAAGGACATCACACACATCCAAGCCCGAGGCAGGATTCAAACCTGCGACCGTTCCAGACTGAAGCGCCTAGAACCGCACGGCCACAAATTGTCACTATAAAGAGTAATTTATACGATCTTGGCTATCGAAAGATTTTTCCCTAATAAGAATTAGGTACTCTATTATCTGATTAACAAAGTTTATAAATACATCAACACCTTTTTACTATTTTAATATATTCATCAATTTGTAAATATATTGCACATGTGACAGGTGTTTTAATTCTGAAGTAAGTGATTCCACTGTATTTCAGGAACATTTATTTTATAGTAAGTGCGAGACGCTTCGACATAGCGTTATTTAATTACGCTTGCACGTAGAAGTCTAGCAATTTTTATTTATTTTATAACACACATATCTGTCCACCACTCAGTTTTTGTTATAAAGTTTTGGAAGAAATACGAATGTCTGCGACAATGTGTATTTTATTCCTGAGTGAATTACGGGACATTAGATTTGAGTAACACTCCACTCGGTGCGAAACGGATGTAATTTGACCACAGTGACTGTAACAGTCTGCTACATTTTGGAGTTACAACAACGAGAAAGACAGTGAAAGCACTCACAATTCTGTCGAGTTAATAATTTATCTATTCGTTACTATTTTCGGAGCCAAGAGTTTCTTCAGACAGCGGCCTGTATTTTTGTTCGTTTCTTGTACAAAAATATATACCGTTGCCTGAAGATGAGCATGGGCTCGAAACTCGTAAGGAGAAGAACATTGTTCATCAGACAAAATTGTAACTGACAGCAGACTTTTTACACGTCGATAAAAATCTGAAGTACTGTAGATGAGATAGCTGACTACGTTTTTACCAGAATATGATTACGAATTTCAGATGAAGAACTTTGTAATAATTAATTGCTTGAAGTAGAGTGAATCCCCGTCTGTTTCGTTCATTTAACGTAATCTTATGTTATTCGCTGGAATGTCATGAGGAAAATCTATATGTTAGTTTTAATTGAAACTGATTAGTCTGAGAGAAAAGTTTTCTAATATTGTGTTTCCAGAGATTTTAATGGAGAATTATTAATTTCTAATTTATTCTCATTCCATTCCTTTGAAACAGCCGATAAATCTAATAAGTTGTTGCTTTTAGTATTGTGACAGTATTTTTGAAATTAATTATTTATTTCTGTATAGCTTCTACAGTGTTTCAGTGTTTCAGAAATTAAATCATTGCTGAACGGCGGTCTTCGTAAATACAAACGTGAGAACATCGTGTTGAGGAAGGAGCGCTCTTTGCTTTTTTTCTTTTTTGAAACAACAGAACGCGAATTGAATATCTACTTTTCTCTCTATCGTCTTGAAAATTATCCTAACATTTCCTAGCACCAGGTATAGCAGTGCAACAGCATGATTATCTAAGAGGAAGACTGGAATGAGATACATGATTCATTAATGAGGAAAAGAACGTGTTGGTGTCTCACTTCTGCAAGCGTACTAAAGTCACTCAATCGCACTGAATGGTCTGCGATTTTATGGTGGACATGTATGTAGCTGATTTTTACAGTGATTTGGTGATCCGCACATGTTTTAAAGACACTCAAGAAGCATACCAGATCATATCAATGACCTCGTTCCTGACGCTAACAGAATGAGAACTTATAAGAACAATGCTCATCCACGACAATTCTAGCAAACCACAGGCGGGAAATGAGCAATTCCGTGTACTCAGTTACTGATTACGTAAGAATGATGTTTTTCTTTTGCTCATGGTGAGTTAAACGTCGACGATTCTTTCATTCGAGCGTCAGTCGACTGACATGCGTACATTCTGATATCGCCCAAAGATCAGTCATTGTACACATTCTACGAACGTCCACACCAGTTAACGATAATCCCCTTGAGATGCTGAAGTTATAATTTTTTGATGTTTCGCGACTGCTATGGGCTTAATTTTAGTGGTGTGTTTGTTCCTCATACGTAATACAATCTACATATCATATGTAAATCATAGCCTTTAATTGAAAGAGGTCCCCTATAAGAATCTAAGACGGATTAATGTTTGTTTATGAGTCTACAATTCGTGGATACATGACAAATCTGCTCTGTTCCAGAGAATGGTCTCCACCAACACCTAGACAATAAGCCGGGTGTATCAAGGTTCCGGTAGTTTAAAATTTACACTATTAATGCAATAAATTTTTAGATCTATTCGTAATACAGCTCGTGGTATGGACGCCTTGTCCAAGGAAAAACTGAACGGTGGTGGAAAACACATAATCGTTAGTATCTGCCTGACTTCCACGAACTCTTACTTACGTTTATTGTGCGGTTTACAGTTACTTCCAAGCAGTCAGTCTAGCTTTCGATATGACCCATCTATAGGACGTAACTTTCGTGGAATAATTACGCCAGAGCGGAAGGAATTCTACAGTAGCTACATTTGTGGAAAAATATTCAGCCAGTAAGTACAGCTCATGTACTGTTTTCTCTGAATGTAAAGAATATTTCTAAGTTAACCTGCATATTTACTTAACTCATGAAGCGACCTGTTCTTTTCTTAAATCGGACAACACCAATATTTACAACCAAACTAAAAGCAAATGTATCTGCATCACAATATAATTTATTAAAGGATTTCTAATGCCAGTAGTTTATGAGATACATTATACAGTACGACATCTGTTCGCTCCGTTGGAATCATAACCAACACATTGTGCACGTACCGTATCTATATTCCGGGTGATTTGTAAACGATGCTCGGTGACTGCAATACACGACTATTGTCTATCACTTAAGCGATCATAATATCTGAGGCGAAAATGTCCTTACAAACTGGCGTACTCCTGCCTTTCATATAATATTTTATGGTAGGTCGTAATATATGTACACATCGTCTGTTACCTCATCCTACAGAAAAAAAATTCTCGTCGTATCAGATTGAGGAGACGTGCTGGTCAGTTCATAGGTTCCCTTCGCGCTGGGTAGCGTCGGGAAACATTTGTATACGGTGGACTGCAGAACATCCTACGCTGAGAGAATGACAGCTGTCGGCCTCTCGTTGCACACTCGTCGAAACCACCGTGGTAGGGAGGTGATATATTTCTTCAAATTCGGCGACCTGGCTGTGTGAAACAGGAATGTAAGGCGACTAACTTGTATTATACACCACACACGTCCACTCCATGGTCACTCGCGCCCTACTTTTCCAAGCTAGTAGAGCTTGTTTAGCGGTAAGTACGGACAGGGCCCTACTGGCTGTTCTGATGGGGCGGAAAACGTTCGTATCTTGCAGCAGCGATTACCTCACACACAATGTACACTGAAACTCCGCTACAGACACGATCCCAATTTATATTATCTCTGCTGTAAGCTCCGTAGTAAAAATGTCCATTGTTCAAAATAAGAAATGAACAACTTCTACTATTTAACAACTTTATAATCATACGTGAGATTCCATTTGCTGCAAAACAGTATCTAAATTGTATATACCATTTGACAATATTCACGACGATGATCAAACCTGTGTAATAACATATTAGTTGTAGATTAATCATTTTTATATAACTGTTTATTTCCACAGACGGATGAAGTTCTAGAAATTTGCATGGCTATTTACATTACTCCAGGGAAAGCTAACACAGTATGGATACGTATTATGACGTCATTCACAGATTAATAAGTTACGTTACTTTTGGCGTGGTGAAAATGTTTTATCCAACGACTGTAATACTTTTTCTTCGCCATTTATCACAGGTATTCTAAATAATTCATTTACTAGAGTCGTGAAAGTAAAGTGTGTGATACGAGGGTTATTCGGAAAGTAAGGAACGATCGGTCGCGAAATGGAAACCACAGTGAAAATGCGATGAAGTTTTGCACAGGTGTGTTGGGCAGTGTCTCTAGTGTGTCCGTCAGTCGCCTTACGTCGTTACTTTTAGTTCTGATCACACAGGGAGCACATAAAGATACCTAGAACAATACAGCGCATAGGAACTTGGTGCAGGGAGTGGCAACTGACCCTTAACATAGACAAATGTAATGTATTGCGAATACATAGAAAGAAGGATCCTTTATTGTATGATTATATGATAGCGGAACAAACACTGGTGGCAGTTACTTCTGTAAAATATCTGGGAGTATGCGTGCGGAACGATTTGAAGTGGAATGATCATATAAAATTAATTGTTGGTAAGGCGGGTACCAGGTTGAGATTCATTGGGAGAGTCCTTAGAAAATGTACTCCATCAACAAAGGAGGTGGCTTACAAAACACTCGTTCGACCTATACTTGAGTATTGCTCATCAGTGTGGGATCCGTACCAGATCGGGTTGACGGAGGAGATAGAGAAGATCCAAAGAAGAGCGGCGCGTTTCGTCACAGGGTTATTTGGTAACCGTGATAGCGTTACGGAGATGTTTAACAAACTCAAGTGGCAGACTCTGCAAGAGAGGCGCTCTGCATCGCGGTGTAGCTTGCTCGCCAGGTTTCGAGAGGGTGCGTTTCTGGATGAGGAATATATTGCTTCCCCCTACTTATACCTCCCGAGGAGATCACGAATGTAAAATTAGAGAGATTAGAGCGCGCATGGAGGCTTTCAGACAGTCGTTCTTCCCGCGAACCATACGCGACTGGAACAGGAAAGGGAGGTAATGACAGTGGCACGTAAAGTGCCCTCCGCCACACACCGTTGGGTGGCTTGCGGAGTATAAATGTAGATGTAGATGTAGAATGTCTCCCGCCAAGTACGAGGGCCTGGTGAGAAATTTCGTCTGAAGCTATGCAGCCAGCATTACATAACTGTCGTACGTTTTCTTCTTCAAGGCAATTCTCAGCCACATTCTGCAGGTGCAATGAAGATGCTCTTGCATCGTTTTCAGTTGGAAATGTTTGATTATCCACAGTATAGCCCGTAATTGTCTCCTTCTGAGTTTAATCTCTTCTCACATGAACCGCTGGCTATGAAGACAACATTTTGGCACAGACAACGAACTGTAGGCCAGCGTAGAGAATTGACGGAACCCACTGGCGGCTGCCTTCTATAACGAGGGTATTGGAAAGTTGGTTCAACGCTACGACAAACGTCTGAGTCGTATCGGTGACTATAGAGATAAGTAACTGGAAGTTGTAGCTAACAGTTGCAAATAAAGCAGTTTTGAGTTTCACTGTGGTTTCCATTTCGCGACCTGTCGTTCCTTACTTTCCGAATAGCCCTCGTAATTTCTACGTCCAGTTCGTCTGTAGATTTTGGTACTTGCGTTCCCGTGTCACGAAAAATGTTTCAGAAAATAATGTAGCTAAATACTGGTTTCATAAGAGAATGGCAGTGTCATGGTTTCTTGAAGTCAAGCAGCGTTGTCATACGTTCTAACCGCGTTTCGTTCAGTACATAGCGCGCCATCTACCTAAACACAAGCAGCCATGTGAAGCGAGAAGAAGATGCTGCAAGAATGAAGTTTTCTTCGGGTTATCTTGTATGTATTCTTAGTATCTCCTGGTTATTGTTTAGTGGTTCGTTCTACCCTTTTTGTGGTGCTCTAGATTCACATATTTTGCATTGGAAGTAGCACTTGCACTTGCAGCTATTTTTGGGATTTCATGTGGTGCTTTCATCGGTCTGTTTTGCCTGTTCTGCCATTGTCTTAACTCACATGGACTGGTTGCCTTGTAATAAATTTATGCAACTAGTAGCTATAAGGTCAGAGAGACAGAAAGTTTCAAGTGCCCATTCTTGCGTGATGGAAGAATTTCAATGGTGGTGAAAGCCGAGGAGATAAAACAGACTCCTCTCAGCATTACAGTGAAGAACGAGCATTATGTGACTGGCACATGTACGGCAATTCAATGCAGAAATGCCGTACGATATTTATGTTTCACTCTCAATGAGATATTTCCGGTGTAATGTTAAAGAATTTTTCTTTCACTTACATTCATCTTTACGATCGCCATATGTGGTTGTTCATAACCGCGGAAAATCAAAGAGGTTGCGATGTGTACGATTGAGAACGTGACGTATTTCTAGTCTCACGAATATCAGCTACAATAGCCGTTTCAGGGCAGTAGCATGAATAAGGAAATGAGGTGGGCGACTCACTGGATGTCATCAGCGAAAGCACATATAATTTAGTAATAATATGTATATCTGCAGTATAATCTATTTGTCTTCTTGTTCCACAATAGGAACCGAAATTTTACAGAATAGCAGAGGTCACCATTGGCCCTAAAATGTTTCTTGGCACTCACTAAAATCTTACGACGTGACATACGTACCACGGAACGGAGGTGAGGCTGCAAAGAGATTGCTGGTGCCAATATTAAAACAATTCTCATTACATTTTATTGTGAATTTTTTTTTTCAGAGTTGACCAAAGCATTTATCAATTTTGCCCCTACAGAAATCGTAATTCGTATATTGCTAACAAATTACTTACACGAAGCTATATCGGATTACGAGATTCGTTGAATCACCACGCGCGCTGAGATATAACACTATGAAATATGTCTTAAAAATTAAACGATAAATGAATGGTAACCCTGTTGAGACACTTTCTTCCTCCTCTTATATCCTCTGAACACTCATTTACCTCGAAATAACAAAATTCCAATGCCACATCATAATTCCACATCACACATCTGCCACAGTGCTTACAAATACACTCTCAGATATATTGCTTGTACTGAAAGTAGATTTAGAATAACGGGAATAATTTTTGGATACATAGCCTATGGTAGGGGACTAAGAGAGTAGAGAAATGGGATATGGACCCGAATGTTTGTGACACCGTGTGCTTGGCGGGGACCTGGTTCTGTGCTGAGAAAGAGTCAAAGACGACAAAGAGTAGGTGGCAGAAACACTTTATATTTTGCTTTGATAAGTGCCAGCATGTAACTTGAAATTTCAGTTACTACTATATAGTTTAGATGATAGTAAGGTCTCCTTACTATGGCGGGGGCGCTGCAGATCTCCCAGGATCCCGCATCTCTGTCACCAAACGCCTCGATCTCTCCATTCTTCCTCACTTTCTTCTATTCCTCTTCTCTCCATCGCTTCTTGGCTACTCCTCAGCCACCCTTTTCGCAGTCTTTCACTTTTTTTTTCTTCCAGGATGTTGTCATCAAAGTGCCCTCTTTGGACATCTGTCTTCTGACATTCCTGTGACATGTGCTAGCCATCTAAGGTATCTCTCATCTATCTGTAATATGTGTACTGTAATAATTCTGTGTCCTTTCACTTATTTCCTCATTTATTACGCTGTCAAGGTGGGAAATTCTACACGCTCTCCTCAAGCGATGCATTTGTAAACCTCTAAGTATCTTTTTATTTCTTTGTGTGCATTCTCAAAAATCACTCCCATAACTTTTTACTTGTTATTGTTAAGAAATCCTACGAAGGAGAAAGATAATATGCTGTTTTTTTTAATTACTGGAAATGCATTTGCAAGGTTCCGACTATCTCACAACAAGATATCTATACGAATAGTAATATAAATTCTTTGAATAGTCTTTTCCATCGCCAGAAGCAAATTAATAATAAACGAAAAATAGCAACGTATCAGAGGTGGTTTATTCAATGATATGGTGCTGTGAGAAAACGGTACTTCCACGTTTTTTCTGTACTTTTTTTATGTTGCTGACGGTTTGACATTGTGTCAGATGGGTACTACAGAAATCTCTTTAATCGAATTCTTTCACATACTGAATCTTTAAAAATGAATAAAAAGGGTGCTGCGTAGTCATATCTAATTTGTGTAATAAATAGATATGAAAAAACCAGTGTACTGTGTTGGTTTGAAGCGACCAGTACTTTTCTGGTGCTACGTGCAGCATATCCCCGTCACTAACGCAAATAAAATAAGAGTGACAGGGTTTGTGGCGGCATGTGGGGATATATACTACGAGGAAGTTACAAGCTTTCGTTCTCTATGTATCAAAATAAAAAAACCAGTATCTCTAAAATAAAACAATGTGTGAGTGCGCAGATCGCCAGAAAACTACGAACTGCTGTGCTGCTATATGCTACCGTATCGCGCTTGCAGCTTTATTTTATCATTTGCATGTGTTAGACACGTTAAGTAAGAACTCCCTTCGCTTACAGGGCATGTGAAGTTCTGACTGGTAGATCAGAACTGGTTATCATTGTAAGAAAATATGACATCAGACTACAATGCAAGCCATTTCAGTCTTTCAACTTTTTTCTCAGTCCTTAACGGTTTTGTTTCTTTCGGATATTGTGAATTTGTTTGTTACATTGTTCATAGCGAGGGAAGACCGCTAGATGCGAGGTCGGCTTTCCCGTATCATAGAGGCGAACAGGCAGCCGTCTAAGGGGTGCACCAGATGCTGAGCAGCAGTCCAGACCATTTATACAAATTCTCTTTCTTATCTCTTGGTCAGCGTAACATCAAAGCGCAGCTTTGCGATCGCGACAGTACCAGCCAAGTTCGCCCCAACGCGTTAGGCTAGAAGAGAGGTTCCAACAGAACATAAAAAATACCTTGTTAATATTAAAAGTGTTATGTTCATGTAAGATGTACTTTTCATTGTTTCCCATTGCTAAGGATTTATCGTAACTTACATCAAAAAACGCGTTATTTTATCCTAATTGCCTGAAAGTAAAATTATGAACTACATAATTACTGTTATGGTCATTTTATGCGATGAATAGGTCATCCACTCGTACTCCGGATTCAGATACAGCTAAAGTATGTGGCTGATTTTTTTTTTCTTTTGCCATGCGCGTCATGCTGTACAAAAATGTAACTTCTAAATGAACCTGTGATGGTCTTTAGTGCAGTCACGGTAAAATTTAAGCCAAAAATTTCGCACGCAAATTATTGCTGGGGCTGCAATCGCGGAAATAAATTTAATGATGAAGTGGTCACTTTCAAACAGCGCCCGAGGGCCAGTGAACGTAATGTAGTATCGCCTATTGACTTCGCGTAATTCTAACTCATGGTTATTCCCTATTACATTATTGTTTCTTTCTACAATTTAAACTCACAAATTATTAATACTCTTACTCCTGGATTATTGTACTTAAT
The DNA here is from genome assembly GCF_023864275.1 of Schistocerca cancellata. Classification (NCBI taxonomy): domain Eukaryota; kingdom Metazoa; phylum Arthropoda; class Insecta; order Orthoptera; family Acrididae; genus Schistocerca; species Schistocerca cancellata. The sequence goes on from NC_064633.1 coordinate 184,116,278, forward strand.
TTATTATCCACATAAAATAAATAAACAATAATATCAGAAAAGGTTTTTGGCAGTGGAGGCAAATACAGTCTTCTCCGAAGGCGCCAAAAAATTCTCAGCCGGTAGTGACTGCGTGCTACATATTGTGCTTACGTGCTGCATTTAACAATAGGACGTGTGTACTGTGGATACACTTGTGTCGTATTTTGATTTTCATTTTTACACTAGCCGTCTTTATAAGCTTTACCTCCCTCCCTGCCTTGATGCTACAGTTCACAAACGTTTGTTAGACGATTTTTATTGTTGCTCGTGGGTGGTAAAACATCAAGTACGTAACCTAGTTTTATGACTCCTAATGGACACACTAGTTTTAAATAAACGTAGAAATATAAGAAATATTTGAGTTCCTTTTTTCCATACTAATGATTCTGATCTGACAATTTTCTTTGGTTCTATGGTATGCTATTCTGCCAAAATAACCAATTATTTGAACACATTTGTCTTATTATTACGAATGATTGTAAACTTACATATTACTCAAGCCACTGAACTGAATTGTGCATGAAAAACCGAGACCGACATCTACAAAACAAATAAAAGTACAACCTAGGGAGAAGATGAAAAAAGTAAAGCAAAAAGGGAAGAAAGCACTGAAGTGTTTCGTTATCCCAGTTTGGTTAGTATGAAAAAAGTATGAAGAACAACTGTCGACTCTCTAACAACAGTTTCAACCATCAGTGTTAAATTTAATTTTCTCATCGTAGTGCCTCATCCACCAACGTGCCACCATTCCCACAAACTAATTATCACAACTTCTGTACGGAATAACGTTGCTATTAAAACGAGTACTGACACAAAATAGTGTAGAAAAAATGGCTCTAAGCACTATGGGAGTTAACATCTGAGGTCATCAATCCCCTGGACTTAGAACTGCTTAAACCTAACTAACCTAAGGACAACACACACATTCATTCCCGAGGCAGCATTCGAACCTGTGACCCTAGCAGCCGCATGGTTCCAGACTTAAGCGCCTAGAGCCGCTCTACCACAGCTGCCGGCTAAATAGTGCAGACAGCCTGTCTTTCCCACAACATGATACACCGAGCGAGGTGGCGCAGTGGTTAGCACACTGGAGTCGCATTCGGGAGGACGATAGTTCAGACCCGCGTCCGGCCTTCCTGACTTAGGTTTTCCGTCTTTTCACTAAATCGCCTGAGGCAAATGCCGGGATGATTCCTTTGAAAGGGCACGGTCGACTTCCTTCCCCATCCTTCCCTAATCCGATGGGACCGATGACCTCGCTGTTTGGTCCTCTACCACAAATCAACCAACCAACCAACAACATGATACATTAGTAACGAATGCTGCTGCTAATTCTGTCGGTGAAGGAAACTACGTGGGCCACTGCTAACCCTCTTCCTCATTCCTACTTACGTTTCGTCCGCCTAGAAATGGCGTTTCACTTCTCAGAACAAATTTTATCTAGGCTGAACACCATTTTTGCAATCTGTTCGCTCGGTCAGAGGAAAGCACGTTCGCTGTGAACAACTTCTTCGTCGAACTAACGCAGTAGCAGACTTAACTGCAGCAACCAAGTACTCACTACGAGAGTTTTCTCTGTTCAAATGCACGACGTTTGAGAACGTTGACTAGGATTTCTGTAGCCAGGAGTCTAACGTTTTTAACAGCTACCACATTTTGTTCATGTTGAGCATTTGAGTGGTTTGATTACGTTCCTTATATCTTCCTATATTGTGCTAATAGTTTCGTCTCTGGTTTAGTACTGTACTCAACATCATCAATATTGACGAAATAAATCTCGGGTGAACAGCCTGGTGTGAGTGTACAAAGGACACACTATTTCATCGCCTAATGATGGCAACAAGGTCGACTGCGGAAATATTGCGTACTTTGTACACTCACACCAGGCTGTTCACCCGAGATTTATTTCGTCATGAAATACACCCGGAGAAACTGAAGAATCATCATCGATATTCTTACTCACATATTATAATTTCTAGTCTGCCATCAGAATCTCTGCTTCTTGCAATGCAAGATCTGTTCGTGGACGGGCCAGCGGGTCTCCCACTTTCGTGTCCCTCTTGTATAGCATTCTGCTTATAACTTCCTCATTTATCTGTCCACTCCATTTTAACATTCTTCTACACAGTGACGTTTCCAAATTATTTCAGCATCTTCTCCAATTTCTCCAAATTTCACTTCTGAACATTTACATACATTGTTATCTTATACGTCCTCCCATTGCGTATCTGCATATAGACACAAACAAATGTAATAACTTTTCATTTAAACACACAGATTTTAGAACATGATTTGAGAATGAACAAAACTGTAGGATACGTATTCGAAAAAACGGATCAACATACATCATACTATACAATACTATAGTATGGTCTTATACGCATGTGATTAAAACACTACATATAGATTGTAAGGTATACTAAAGTAATTTTTACTGATAATCATGGTGTAGTATTCATTTCGATAGACGCTCCACCTGAAATATGTCGAAGGAAAAAAATTATTTAATACTTTATTTCTGTTCAATTATCGTCCCTTACTACCACCCCTGTCCTGTTCAAGTGCAGGAGTGTGTAAGGCAAGACAGTTACCTAAATATATTCCTACGCCTCCACCACTGTAAAATTTGTGGTGTGATTTGACTCAGAATTTTGTAAGGATTTTGTTATATTACGTTAGTTTTCCAGATACTATTCAAATATGGAAATGCAGGAATCAATGGATTTCTAGCGATTTGTAAATTCTGTTTCAATTTTTTATACAAAATGTTATTTTAAATCACCATACTGCGTTATACATAGAAATGCTATTACAATTAAATCGAAATAATGTCCATATGACTGCATAGAAAATATCACGACGACGGTATTATGTGTCAAACCAGAATTTGTTTCTGTAAGTAATAATTTTGCAGAACATCAGAAATTATTTGCTGTTTAACATTAAAATTGTTCTGCCAAGCACTGAAGGAAAATTCAGCTAATGTTATAATGTATTTCATACTATCGTTACGTTACTCTTCGTTGACGCAGGCCGTTGTGACCGAGCGGTTCTAGGCGCTTCAGTCCGGAACCGCGCTGCTGCTACGGCCGCAGGATCGAATCCTGTCTCGGACATGGATATGTGTGATGTCCTTAGGTTAGTTAGGCTTAAATAGTTCCAAGTATAGGGAACTGATGACCTCAGATGTTAACTCCTACAGTGTTTAGAGATATTTTTTTCCTTGACGTTTGGTTGCATGTAACTTTTGTATATCAGATTTAGAAAAAAAATTATCAGATTTTCTTATTTATCCATTTGTTCTTTAGTAATGGAAGGTTGTAGACATAGAACTTTGCCACAGAAACGGGTTGCAAATCTAGATCTACACGTCATTTTCGGATACTGTACCATTATCAACATTGAGGAGCGTACTTGTAATTTAATTGGTTAATAATCCGCCTCCTGAAATACAGTAAATAGGTCTCTGTTCCCAGATGTGACAATATGGTGTTCTCATAATGAACAAGCAGCTAATTTGTACAACGTTTAATACACAGTTACTCAGCAATGTTTTCCAGAGCGGCTCTTCGACTCGACGACGTTTTATTTTTTGATATAATCGAAGATCGCAGCACCCCATTAATTATTTGCGCGCTGCCACCTGAACATAAGCCGGAAATTGGCTCGAATCTAGTTTCAGCATGAAATAATAATTGTTATAAATCGTGAAAAATGGCAGGCCACATTTCATTTCAGATACGTGTAATCGAATTGCAGATGTGGGGATCAAGCACGTTGACAATGGACAAAATAGTTCCACCGTTCAGGTTCGCTTTATATTATTTCGTGAAGCTTGAAGCTGATGTCCGTATACAGAATTATTACGGGATAGGTGCCCACAAATCAGCAAAATAGCTTTCCCGTGGTGCTATATAGCTAAATTTCTCGTAGATCTCAGTTACTTCGAAATCAAACGAACAGCGACAATTATGTAATCAATTTTTATTTTTTTTTAATTTTCGGAGCAGAAGTTATTATCTGTTTCGTGAGTAGTAATTTTGATCGTGATTTTATTTAATAGGCTCTTTAATTTCCGCCTCATGTTACCGGGACTTTTGTAAAATTGGGTTGAGTGCTGCGACTATCAGTTTTGCGTTATTGAAGATATTTCCTGTAATTCTCGGAGCATGCTATGTGCGGGAGACCAGGTGATGTTGATGAAATTCGTGACATTATAACAGGAATCTGAATATCCATGTCAACGCACCACTAAGTGTATCTCTTCGGAAACTAAGTGATTCTTTCTCATTTTTTATGAGTACAGACTGCGAAATACTTCTACGACGTGCTCCGCAAAACTACGAGTATTATAAAAGCTTCAGAAGACGGCAGCTGCAGGTGGGGTGACGGATGACTACAAATTTGTGCAGCCAACACCAGGCAGACACGAGACAGAGACAAACTGACGCTGGAGAAAGAGCAAAAATACGGGAATAATCAAAATGCTGTTCTGCTGCGTACATTCATGAAATGCAATACACTCACATTCTGTCCAATTTAAACTGGTGAGTGGAAGTACAGGGAGGTGCCGTTGATACAGACAGTAATCGAACTCTGTTGGTGCGACCTACTTTCTGCCTGCAATTGGAAAAGTTGTACGCTGCGGACTGGTACGATATTTCTAAACGAGGTTTCTCAGGCTGCTTTTTCTCTTCATGTTTACACGTGGCGTATTTCTATCTCAGTGTTCGTATGCTGAGGTCCACGTTTTGCATTATTGAAGATATTCGCTGTAATTCTCGGGGCATGGCATGTGCGGAAGACCAGGGGATGTTGATGAACGGGAAAAAATGACTAATTACTTAGGTTAACTTCCTACACCTAGTTAACTACCATACGGATACTAATAACGCTTCGCACGATGAGACACTGAAAACTCAAAAGATGAAGCCGCTGTCACCGGTTCAATGTACTTTTATTGTTGTGTGCATTCCTGGTGTGTTATATCTCTCAAGATATTCAACATAAGCTCTTTTGGAAAAACAGGTAAAATATTTGGCTACTCCTTTACACGTCTTTCTTAGACAATGTGCGTTTACATTCACTATTTATTTATGTCTTATTCTTGTCAATTCCACTGAAAACGACCAAACGTCAAAGGCTTTTAACATAGCCGACTGGGGATTGGTGACTGGTCCAAATTAAAAACCTTGGAAACCCTTGAGAATTGCTTATTTCAATGCAGATATAGCTCGTAAAGCGCTATCCCCTTTCATTTATCGAGCACAATTTTGTTGCAGTCAAAATCATAGCTAATTCCCTCGTTACAGGCAATACCGAAATTGAAACTGCTTCTTCGTCCACTCTAACACCTAAATGCAAACCCACAGGAATTTCTAACGAATCTCTTGTTGAGCGTTGGGCAGATCAGTACTGAGAACCAGAAGCTTTAAGCAACGGTGGTCCCATTCATTAAGCAAAACAGACGAAGTATTTTGCATTTTCAGCCACTGACTAAAGAAATACCTTATGCGAATAAACTGAAAATCCACAGTGTGCAAAGTACGTTTTAACGAACTCACCTGCGAAACAGATGAGGAAGCACACGCGGTGGAGAAAGAAGGTTTAAAGAAATAGGGCTAAAGTTCCAAAGTAAAGATACTGTAGTATCCTGCATGTCACAAGGTTTGCGTTAACCCTTCACCAGAACACTTTGTTACAAATGCCATATAAGTTGGCATGAGGACTACTCAAATTTTGGAGGAAAATTTGTATGTGCGTTTATTTATCGGAAAAACACTGATTTTGATTTATATTAATTTCCAACACAAAAATGTTTTCATTACAAAGTATTTTGTCAGTGTTGACTAAATTACTGTACTGCTTCATACATTCTAAGAATGGGTAGATAATGAGAGCGTATTAAATTTTTAAATTCGGTCAACAACTAAGCGAAATAAAGAAAATCAAAATTTTGTTTTTCCTGGAAGTCGTTAGTCAGGCAACCTGCAACGGAATCTGGGTTCCAGGATAGTGATTTACAGACGAGCAAATACAAAAAGGAATACTTAATGATTCATGTATTCTAAAAACGAATTTGTCGTTTAAGCTCGCCAACTTGCCCCAACCTGGCCTACGTTGTTGTAGTGCGTGGGGGGTAGGTATTCTTTGCAGAATATGACAATCATTCAAGTACAATTAAACTTTATTTCGGACAATTTTGCGATAATAGCAAAAGCAGAACATACAACACGAAGAGAAACAAGTGGGGCAACTCCCAACACTTGTGCCGCATTGGTGCACAACACCGAACAAGACGGCGCAACGATTAGGCATTGGAATCGCATCTTGAAACAGCGGTGTCCAAACCTTAGCTGGCCATACAGATTTAGATTTTGCTACACTGCTTAAGTCGAATGCCGGGATGGTCTCCACAACAGGACGCGACAGATTCAATTTCCCTTCTTACTTGTTCTCTCCGACATTTTGCTCAGTGACGTTTCGATACATATTAGGTCATGTGCCGTAGATATCGATAACGAGTATTTGACTTCTTTATAACGTCGTGAGGAATCACACAGTATCGGTATCTGAAGTATGGAATGGTACGAAGGAAAGCAGTAACCTCTCACTACTAGTTTAACGGCAGTTGAAATGTATGCAGTACGGATATAATATATAGGAAACATAGATGCGAAGGTAAAATTTACATATACTGTATGGTCTATTATAAACACGTCAGATTTCAGGGACAAATACTACTAATGATATGCATGTACTCATTAGCTTGGAAAAGTGGCTCCAGTATTGATTTCGTACTCGAGTTTGTTTATGCTGACATTTTTAGCCCTGCTTTGAAAATGAGTGCTTTTGCACTGAAAAAGATTTATTTTATCAGAGTACGCTTTTCTTAAAGATAAGCTTGCAATGATGCACTCAAGTAACGACGCGTAAGGCTAGCATAAAATTTGTCAAGACATATATGTCATTTTTGGTTGAAATATTTGTTCTTTGCTGCTTGATTTGAGTTAAATTTCATTCTCAAGTTGATCCATGAAGAAAAAGTGATATTTCCAAAATAAAAAATCAAAAAGATGCATAAGTAATAGATACCTTGCGACACTCTCGCAATCCATAGTTTTTCCCATGTAATCGAGATATCTATAGCATTTCAAATACCTGAAAGGTTCGCAGGAGAGCTTCTCTGAAGTTTGGAAGGTAGGAGACGAGGTACTGGCGGAATTAAGGCTGTGGGGACGGGGCGTGAGTCGTGCTTGGGTAGTTCAGTTGGCAGAGCACTTGCCCACGTATGGCAAAGGTCCCGAGTTAGAGTCTCGGTCTGGTACACAGTTTTAATCTGCCAGGAAGTTTCCTCCATAGTTCTGATAGTCTGACCAAAATATGACATGCCACAACTACAAGGAATAGGGTAGACACCCGCCTTACATAAACGAAGGTCCTTACGGAACCTAAAAGGACCCTGATCTTAGATGGTGGTCGAAAAACGCACTTCACACTATATTTCCGAAACATATGACCACTACTCGAAATGCTCCCAGCGTAAGGCAAAAAGGCTGCAGAGTTTGGTGTCACCTCGGTATTATCATCATCCATGCGCTGGATAGTTGATCGATAACGCAACGTACGTCTAATCTGTCTTTCACTAGAACCATTCTGACGAAAGGTGACTTCGTGATGGGCTAACTCAGCCGTCAAAGTCTCAGGGTCCGAGATGACATGGGCCCTGTGAACCAAGGTACCAAGTACCTCTTCATGTTGAGCCGGAGGTGGCAACTGTCAGCCTGTAGATACAAGTTAGTGTGAGTAGTTTTCCTGTAAACAGCATGTCCCAACGTCCCATCCACTTTCCTCCAATAATTTCTCACTACTATGAGGCCAAACAAGAAAAATGTTGTCTACAAATCTGAAAAAAATGTGGGCTTCAAATCCACCGATTCCACGGCACGTTCCTCGAAATTTTCCATTTGCCATGGTGTCGGCGGGTTTGAATCCTGCGTGATTTTTTCAGATCTCTAGACGACATTTTTGTTGTTTGGCCTCATGATAGTGAGAATTTATACGACTTTTAGAACCCTCGAATTCAATCCACCTGAATATTCGTTTCACGATGGAAGTGGAAAAAGATGACTGCCTTCCCTTCCTTGATTTGTTGGCCAAGAGGAGGGGGATGGGACGTTGAGACATGTTTTTATAGGAAAACTACTCACACTGATTTGTATCTGCACGCGGCAGTTCTCACGATGCGGCCCAACATGAAGGGCTCACTTGGTACCTTGGTTTACAAGGCCCATGTCATTTCGGATCCTTAGAGTTTATCAGCTGAGTTAGCCCATCTCGAAGTCATCTTTCGTCAGAATGGTTCTAGTGAAAGACAGATTAGACGTACGTTGCGCAACTGTCCAACACATGAATGATGATAATACCGAGGTGACACCAAACTCAGCAGCCTTTTTGCCTTACGCTGGGAGCATTTCGAAGAGGATTGGGCGTATTTTTCGGAAATATGACGTGAAGTGTGTTTTTCGACCACCATCTAAGACCAGGGTCCTTTTAGGTTCCGTAAAGGATGTTCTCGATTTGTGTAAGGCGGGTATCTATCATATTCCTTGCAGTTGTGGCATGTCATATGCTGGTCAGACAATCGGAGCTGTTGAAGACCGATGTACTGATCGTAAGTGACACATACGCGTACAGTAACCGAGTAAATACACCACTACAGAACACTGACTTGACACCGGTCATCTTATGGAATATAACAAGACGGAGAATCTGGCATGCACTTCCGGCTGTTGAGATAGTGTTATCAAAGAAGCTGCTGAAATTAAATTGGCAAAGGACGCTACTCAAATTAAATTAACAAGTAACGCTATAAACAGAGATGGTGATTTTTGTTTTAATTCCGCGTGGACTTTCTCACTGTCAAAAAACTGAGGGGCCGAGTTTATGCTGCCTCACTCGTTGATTGTTAATGTCACTATCGTTAATTTCTGACGTCGTCCATCTCTCGTGTGTGATGGCGCTAGTGTTAACAGTGTGTGTGTGTGTGTGTGTGTGTGTGTGTGTGTGTGTGTGTGTGTTCTCTTTACGTAGTTTTTGTGAAAACCGAGGATTGAAATTCGCTTGCACGGCCCTTTTCTTTCTGCAGTTTTGGCTTGAAAATGGCAGGGTGTGCTCCTGGCGGGAACTTCGGCGGTTGTCGACGACGTTACCCGGCTGCATTCTCGTAAACTATTTGAACAGGGTTGTCGGCTGATTAAGTTGTTTAATAATGGCAGCTTTGGAAAAATTTCCGTCAAATTTCGAAACAGCGTAAATCTGTTCGGAAATCTGTGTAACGAGCTTTCTCTCTCAGTAGCCTTGCGGTAAGCGTTACTTCAAGAGCGATATTTGTCTGATAGGTGACTTAGTTATTGTAGGCATAATCGAAATATTGAAGTAGTTAAGACACTATTTGGGGTGTGCGGAGTAAAACGCCCTTCTGAATATCCTCAGTTAAATCATTCGGGGTATTGTTTCTGTGTTCAAAAAGCAGCTATCAGTTCGTAATACTTTTTTGGTGTGCAGTGAAAATCATATGCAACTGTTGTAACTGGCTTTGACCTGCTTAAGAAATCACTCTCTAGTACTCTGTCACAGTACTTACGAAGCCCTCAAGCCGTCGTTTGGTCCTTGAACATCAAGTTAATATTACTTTTGTGAGTCACAGGACTGGAGATCTTCAAAGATTTGACAAGTCGTTATGTTTACGTGGAATTGTCCTAGAATTGATTGTATGGTTGATCAGATCAATTACAACAGTGTAATTATTTATATCATTCGTCCCTTCGCGATAAACAAAATTTATCCTAACTTCCACCTGATTTCCATAAATCACATGGAACGGACGCCATCCTAGTTCGTTCACTACGTTACATCAATCTTCTTGTGAAATGTACTTCCACGGCTTAATGTCTCACACTTATTAAAATGTTCCGGTCTGTTACGTCATAGTCGGATTTCAACAAGAATTTCGTCCTACCACGGCATAATAGCCCGGAACACTTTAATAAGTTTGATCAAATTCCTGACCCCATTCTTCCCTGGCTCGGCTATATCTACATCTGCAACGACGTCGACTCAACGAGGTGTTATACTTTTAATCTGCACGTTCACTTTTGCAACATTAAAACTGAAAATAAGCGTAAAAACAGTGAAAATGTGTTTATTAATTTTACGTTTTGCTTATATCTGTGGGCCAATAGATTCAGTTTACTTTCTTTAGTTCTTGTCTAACCACACATTCACTTGCGAGCTCACCGTAATGTCAAACGAAAATCTTGCATTTCCTTTTTATTAGTTTGTCTCCAGAATGACTATTAGTTACATGCCGTCCATCATATTCTCCTACTTTATGCTAATATATTGATCCACATATGCCTACTACATCCATAGATTCCATAATTTGTTTCACATCGTCTAATTCACGTCTCCGCCTACGTTCCATTATATGTTCGAGTCAGTGGTAAGTTAACGGTTCGATTATGACGTAACTCGTGCCTTTTTCTAGTAACAATTTCTTCCAGACATCTTTCGTCGCCTATTATTTTTGGCATATTTTCAGTTCGTAATTTGTGAAACCATCCATTTTCAGTGCTTCCCGTCCCTTTATTTGCGATTTTCTCACGAACGACGTGTAGTTTTCATATAATGCTGTGCTCCAGACGTACAGTGTCAGGGAAAGTCCTCATCAATTCCGTGTCTGTATTTGATATCAGAATAATTATTTTCTTGAATAAAGATTAATGTTCTAATCTGCTTCATATATATTGTGCGCTTATTTTGTAGATACGAGAATTATTTCCCGTTTTTACCGCCCTCCCTTAACTAATTTCCATTTATTGCAAGTCGCTATTCTCCGTTTTATCACTCTTCACGCATACCGTGCTGACTATTCATTTTTAAGTCGTACTGTTAAGTGTGATGTCCATTTCATTAAATAGCTGTTCTGTATGACTTTAGGCCAGAATGCGTAAGTAATCTTCCAGCGTTGTCAATAATGATTGTTTAGCAGTTCTATTTCTTTTCTGAGATTCTCCTTCACTTCATTGATTCTTCAATACACAAATTAAACCCGGAAATCTGTCATTCCCCTGCGTACCAAGACTTTATGTTCTTCATCATCTACTTTTATTTTTGTTTTTGAAGCTTCATTTGTTTTCATTTTTAGGCGAAATACATACTTTATTGAGCTGGAGATACATTATTTTGTTCTTCTATGAAGTAAAAAATCATGCAACCATCTCACTATTACGATGTAAGATTCGAACAACTACAGACGGCGGCATACATTTTAAAGGGGTCAGATATCTTAAGAGATCGACAACAATCAGATTGTACATATTTAAGAAGAAATTTGTCTATGAGAGGAAAGAAACTAAGGAAACGTATATCCTCAAGAATATTTGGATTTTGACTTCTGATTCCTGTGCCTCAATTTGAAATAAATATAAATAAATATTCGTTAAGATATTTATTTTTAGATTCTTAAAAATTTTTGGACACCATTAACCAGAAAGGGTATGTCAAAGTCTATAATTTTCTGTACAAGTCTTCCTCACATCGTACTTTCTACATAACGGTATTGTGAGAAAATCTGCAGCTGTTGTTCTTGACGTACTGCAGAGGAACAGTAAATATTTACATTTATTTCCATCTAGATCACGATATGAGAAGTTTCGATTTGTGGACCAATTCGTCTTCAGATCTGAAAAAAAAAATGTACGGAAACATTACAGTGTGCCTAAAACAGAAAGGTTAAGAGTAATAAGTAAACAATTTTAAAGCCTGAGCAACAAACGAAAGCGACATTTACCAGGTCGTATCTAAATATTAGAAGTATCACCAGCAGTAAGCATTTTACTGTTAAGAAAGCATTCACGAAGCTCACATAAAGTAAACCGTTCCGGTTTGATCTAGTCAGTCGTATATCAGCCTTTCAGTTGTTTTCTAAAACTGGAGATGTGATTGAGCACAAATTGATTGGTTCAAATGGCTCTGAGCACTATGGGACTTAATATCTGTGGTCATCAGTCCCCTAGAACTTAGAACTACTTAAACCTAAGTAACCTAAGGACATCACACACATCCATGCCCGAGGCAGGATTCGAACCTGCGACCGTAGCAGTCGCGCGGTTCCGGACTGCGCGCCTAGAACCGCTAGACCACCGCGGCCGGCAAGCACAAATTGAAAGTAGTAATCTGTATGACAATTATGTAGAAATGTAGGACATCAAATGAAATACAATCATCATTGCTGCTCCATGACATTATATAATCTTTTATGGGATCTTCAAATGGTATAATAATTTTGAAACGGATTCCAGATATTGTATCGTTTCTAGTTAATGTACCCTCTACTTCATACTTGTAGAATCTCATAAGAGCAATCATCCACATAGATATAATGTATTTACCTATTCGGTAACGTTCATGCCACTGAAACCATACTGCCGTTACGTACTTATTGTTGCGCTTATCCCCAGTTTTCATGTTCAAGCAACTGGAACAGACTTCTTGCATCTGATAGTATCGAGATACTTCCGTGCGTTGGTGATGAATGAATACTGCATTTTCCGGCTTATGTACGTGGGCTATTCATAAATAAACACCAAACGGAACATTAAAAAATCGTAGTAGTCTCATGGCACTTGCGTAGTTTGAAAAGGACACTTTGAAGGTCACGTGTCTCCTTCGTTCGACAGTGTGTACGCAACAAGTGACTGAGATGGACAGTGTTACCGCGTCCCCCGCCAGTTGCAATGTACATTCTGACATTCGATTTCTGCAAGCAGAAGGAGCAAATGCGACTGAAATTCATCGTCCATTGTGTCGTGTATGTGTGAGAAGGGGGTTATAAGTCACTCCATACTTTGAATCGAACGAAATGAAATTCAAGATTGCTTGTAGAGGTATGCACTTAATGTGCGTGCGAGACGTCGATTCACAATTTTCGAACTTTCTGAAGGCGTGCCTCAGACCCTTTAACGGTGTTAAGGAGATGTTAAGTTTCCATTTTTTTTTGAATGGTTGGTACCAAAATGCCTAACCGATACTCACAAAACTGAAAGAATGGATTCCTCCAAGAATTTCCTTCAGAGCTACCACGAAAAAGAATTTTTTGAACTGAATCGAGACAGGGGATGAGACGTGCGTGCAGTAGGTGAACTTCGAAAATAAGTGGAAACTCAAGCAGTGTATACACACTCATTCTCCCAATGAATTAAAAAAAAATCAAACAGACTTTATTAAACCAAAATGATTGTTATGGTTTTTTTGGGATCGCAAAGAAATTTTCAAAACAAATTTCATTGTGGTAACGCGTGATAATACTATAACATCACAGTTGGTCTGTTACGAAGTTGCGGCTGGTCCCGGCGGAGGTTCGAGTCCTCTCTCGGGCATAGGTGTGTGTGTGTGTGTTTGTCCTTAGGATAATCTAGGTTGAGTAATGCGTAAGCTTAGGGACTGATGACCTTAGCAGTTAAGTCCCATAAGATTTCACACACATTTGAACATTTGTTACGAATTTCCGAACACCAATCCAAAACAATTCGCACGGGATGAGTATCGAAGGAATCATTCTCCTTCATGACAGTGCTCGACTAAGGAAACACTCAGATGTTTTAGCAGGGAGCTTTTTCAACGCCCACGCTATAGTCTAGACTTGTCACCCAGTGGCTTTCAACTCTTCGTCAAGATGAAGGCCCGGCTGGCTAACCAGCACTTTATAGACGACGATGAAATCAAGGACGTTGTCAGCAACTGGCCGATCGACGAGCCGGCGCAATTCTTTAATGAAGGGATAAGGAAGATGGTGTAACGGCACTACAAATGTGTGAATTTTGATCCAACCTTTTGGAAAAATAATATCAATATGTAAGATCAGATTGTGTAACAAAACTTGTCACGTATTCTTTTTATAACCAATCAGAGGTGAATTTATGAATAACCCTCATATGGTTAAAAAAAACTGTTATAGTCATGTGAGAGTTGTTTGTGCTTAGGTCAGACGGTACTGTAGAATTAACAGGTCTTTCTATAGCGAATTTCTCCCAGGTTCTAGTCAACCCTTAGACCACAGACGCATACAGACGATGTACGCTGTTATCTGTGCTGTGATGAGAATTGCTACGTAACGCAGGGGAAAAGCCGGCTTTCTGTCCCTATGCGAAGCGCAGCCTATATTTATAATTTTTCTCATTTGTAACTGAAATCAAGTACTGAATTTTACGACTAAAAACTTCTTGTATGAGTGTTACCCATGTAGTAGTATAATTAACCCATATTTCTCCGAAACTCCCAACGGTAATGCGATGTTTGTCGTTTTCACATTGTGAATTGGCCGCTTAATAGGATAACGAACAGTTTCGACATTGTATCGTCAATGTTTTCTTTTTACAAGCGACAAAATAACCTTTCCTTAGTGAATTCCTATTTTCGTTCCAATGAGAAACATTTAGCTCATCGACACCACAAAAGGCAAATGTGTGTGAAATATTTTATTATGTTGTTTATAAAAAATGAGATCCTTTTCCACCCGTAACGTCTTGTTTTTACACGAAACAAGCGTTCATGTTATATGATTATTGCTCAAATGAATACAGATTCCGAAACAATATTAGGATAAGAAGCATAATTTACTGGAAAACGTTGTTTATAGGAATAACTTCTGCAGTGAGTCGGATATTAACGTTTTCCATCTCGAAATCTTGGTATTTAATCGAGGTTTTGATCTAAGGACAACGTATTTTTACGAGATAAATGTAATATGACCATTCAATGCGTAGCCGACCGCTGTGGCCGAGCGGCTCTAGGCGCTTTAGCCGGACCCGCGCTGCTGCTACGGTCGCAGGTTCGAATCCTGCCTCGTGTATGGATGTATGTGATGTCTTTAGGTTAGTTAGGTTTAAGTAGTTCTAAGTTCTAGGGGACTGATGACCTAAGATGTCAAGTCCCATAGGGGTTAGAGCCTTTTGAACCATTTGATTTAATTCGTAACACTCCTATTTAGGCAAAAATAACACTCTCAAATAGACCATTTCCGTTCGGGTTGTAACGATGTCACTCCTGTAAGTTCACTGACATGATCTCGAAAAAATGTTCTCGTAAATTCTTTTTGCGTTTTTAAGTCAGATTTGCCTATAGGACGATAAATTCCATCCTTTCACGTATCTCTCGATGCAACCAAACCCTACACAACATCACACAATTGTGATAGAGAAACCTTTACTGAAAATACTGCAGGTAAGATATGGGTAACTGGAACAGTATTCCAGAATTCGCATGTAAATGGACGCTGCCACCAGTCAGCTGACCGACATCTCGTTTTCAATATGACGACATGCACGTTGTACATCATCTATGGTCAGCCAGTAAGTCCATCGCACATCTCGTGTCGTCATCACTGCGGAAGCTGTCCATGTTGTCCGTGCATGAGTACCCTGTTGCTCCATCTCCGTCCTGCGTTCAGTTATAGCCTTTTTTCTCTCACTATTTATCCCCCACAGCGTTTTGATGCACGTATTGCTGCCTAAAAGGTCCGTGACGTCGTCTACTTCGTTCCTTTTTACTTAGCCGTTTCTGCATCCACACACACTCACAAATGCACGCTCTCTCTCTCCCTCCCCCCCCCCTCTCTCCCCCCCCCCTCTCTGACTCGCGCTCTCTCTCTCTCTCTCTCTCTCTCTCTCTAACACACACACACACACACACACTCTGCAGAGGTAGGACTTTACAACCAGTTCGCTTACCATAGCCGCGCAATTTAATGAATTTTAAGCTTGTGAAGTTTCGCTGGCTGGCGGAGTATCTGCCGGAATAACGCTGGATGAGCCCTGTTTAAAAGGCGTTATACGACGGTTTTACTGTGCCAGCGCGGGCGGACTCCGCTGAAAGTGGCGCTCCGCCGCAGACGCCCCGCCCGGTCATTTAAAGTTCGATGCGTAATAAAAATTTGGGAGGCGGGACTCTCTGCTCTAATTTACTCCTTTGAAGCACAGCGCGGCTGCTTGCGGACAAGAGCAGCGCCCATCGCCGGAGCAGGAGTCGCACCTAACGCAGCACCCGCCGAAAACGCAGTCGCGCGTTGCTCCGGAAGGGCGTGTTGGAGCTGGAATATCGACGTGGCATCTGCGAGGTTGGTATGAGACGGTACACGTACGCCGTAGAAAGATCTCGATAGTGCTCTATTACAGCAAGAAATAAGATAGCATTCTACTGGTGTTCTGTCATGTAGGGTTCCCACAGGGTTTCATACTAGCACCACTTCTTTCCTTGCTGCGACGGGAGTTCAATCTGTAATGGAACATTTTTCTTTTTAAAATTCAGTCTTGATAGCACCACGTATGCTACAAGAACATAGGTGACCGGTTTCGGTCATATCACACGACCATCACCAGACCTGTAATTTAACTTAGAAAGTAGTAGAAACCTTACTAGATTGATAATAAAATAGGACAAAATGCTTATAAGGATAAAATACAATAAGACTTGTTATACCCATGGCATCCGTCGAAAATGGTACGTGGAGCACTCTTCTCAGTTGCTGTGATGTCAACTGCCATCAAGTGACGGGCATGCGCTTAAATACGAAGATGCTCCGCGTACCTCTTCTCCCTCTACCTCACGTCAACCAATCAGTGTAAAACGGGTCACATAATCGTCAAAAACGTAAAAAAAAACGAAGTACAATAATAACATAAAAATAGTTTGTATATCTCTTTACAACCCTGGAGCCGGCCGAGATGGCCGAGCGGTTCTAGGCGCTACAGTCTGGAACCGCGCGACCGCTACGGTCACAGGTTCGAATCCTGCCTCAGGCATGGATGTGTGTGATGTCCTTAGGTTTAAGTAGTTCTAAGTTCTAGGGGACTGATGACCTCAGATGTTAGTCCCATAGTGCTCAAAACCATTTGAACAACCATAGAACTACTTAAATTTTGTATAAAATATCAATTAAAAGCTTTAAAATAACTGCACAGACGATGTATACTCAGTGTGCCCTCTATGGTCTAAGATGGTACAACCACAATGGTTTCAAAGTCAACGATGTTATGAAGGTCTTTGGCATTGCGGCATCATATCGATATGTAAGTTGTGACTCGACTGCAAGTATACACCTATGCCAGATTCAGCCTGTCTGTCTTATATTAACTTTATTTGCCACAGTTTTAAGACAGTTTAAAAAGAGTATGTAATATCGTAGCACTCTGCAGCTGATCATTCCATTATAACATATATCACCAGTGGCAAATAAAGTTAATATAAGTCAGACAGACTGAATCTGGCATAGGTGTATACTTGCAGTCGAGTCACAACTCACACATCGATATGATGCCGCAATGCCAAAGACCTTCATAACATCGTTGACTTTGAAACCATTATGCTTGTACCATCTTAGCCCATAGAGGGCACACTAAGTATACATCGTCTGTACAGTTATTTTAATGCTTTTAATTGATATTTTATACAATATTTAAGTAGTTCCATGGTTGTAAAGAGATATTCTATACATAACTATTTTTATATTATTATTGTACTTTTTTTACGTTTTTACGATTGTGTATACCCGTTTTACACTGATTGGTTGACGTGAGGTAGAGGGAGAAGAGGTAGGTGGAGCATCTTCGTATTTAAGCGTATGCCCGTCACTTGCTGGCAGTTGACATCACAGCAACTGAGAAGAGTGCTCCACGTACCATTTTTCGACGGATGCCATGGGTATAACAAGTCTTATTGTATTTTATCCTTATAAGCATTTTGTCATATTTTATTGTCAATCTAATAAGGTTTCTACTACTTTATAAATTAAATTACAGATCTGATGATGGTCATGTGATATGAACGGAACCGGTCACCTATGTTCTTGTAGCATACGTGGTGCGATCAAGACTGAATTTTAAAAAGAAAACTGTTTAAAAATTTTTGATCGCAGTTCCAAAAATGTTTATTAAAACTGTTCAAAGTAATGAAACACTTTTTGTTTCCGAAAGCGGCTTGGTTTTATTCAAGATTCCGATACACCATATTATTGGCCTCGCTTTGGGTTACAAAAGTGTATCAACAGGATATGGGTTCAATACAGCGGCCTCACGCCACCTTACTGTGAGGGCCTGTATTCCGCATGGTGCCACTTTACTGGTCGACGTCGGGGCCAGTGTGTTGCTACATCAATAATCACTCTTACTACTTCCCGCGGAGTGCATCCTTGATTGGGCTAGAAGGTGCGACACCCAGGCCGTAGGGTGGATGAGAAAGAAGTTTTGTGAGCTGCCCTTGGAAACACAGACTTGTGTTAGGCCTTGCCTTGTCGTGGAGAAGGGGAAGTTCTTTTGCATTTTTGTGGCGATGAACACATCGCAAGCGTCACAGCTGTGAGCGACAGGCACATGGGAGATCGGACAGGTACGTGCGACCTTGTTCCCATCATGACAAACAGCTCGCCCAACCACTCACCGTTCTTTTGTTCACTGCCAGGTCTCCCTAAGCATTCTGCAAGCGCCTATGAATATCTGCGATGCTCTGGTTTTCCGCCAAAAGAAGATCAATGACAGCACTCTTCCTGTAACATACTTCCATTACAGACGCC